>NC_091468.1:75357642-75480142 GCF_027789765.1 Dendropsophus ebraccatus | reverse complement strand
GTGATATATAAGTTACTGTACAGTATAGCAGCATGTGGTATATAATGTATAGTAACTGTATAACCCTGATAACACAGCAGCTGGATATGTGATATATAAGTTACTGTACAGTATAGCAGCATGTGGTGTATAATGTATAGTAACTGTATAACCCTGATAACACAGCAGCTGGATATGTGATATATAAGTTACTGTACAGTATAGCAGTCAGCATGTGGTGTATAATGTATAGTAACTGTATAACCCCGATAACACAGCAGCTGGATATGTGATATATAAGTTACTGTACAGTATAGCAGCATGTGGTATATAATGTATAGTAACTGTATAACCCTGATAACACTGCAGCTGGATATGTGATATATAAGTTACTGTACAGTATAGCAGCATGTGGTATATAATGTATAGTAACTGTATACCCCTGATAACACAGCAGTTGGATGTGATATGTGACTGTACAGTATAGCAGCATGTGGTGTATAATGTATAGTAACTGCATAACCCTGATATTACAGCAGCAGTTTGTAGATACAGGATGGAGCTGCAGATCCCCATAATTCAGTAGCTTAGTACAACAGGATAGAATAGAGAAGCAGCTGCTGTCAAAAGGTCTGTGTGGTCACACGACTGCAATAGAGAAGGGGAGGGGTGCAGCATGGACCAATCAGGAAGGAAGTATCACAGTGTTGTGCAGGAGGACAGTGACAGAAACTTTTCTATTCATCAGTATAAAAGGAATGAGCAGGGCAGATGTGGGCACATACATGCAGCACTCTCTGTCAGGGGAGAGAAGGGTTACAGCTATGGAGAGATTACCCCCACAGTCCTGTTCCCTGATGCAAGCCAGATCTGCTATGATTTTAATATGATTTATATACATATCTCAGACCCCAGTGTGTATATATATATATATATATATATATATATATATATATATATATATACACACACACACACACACACACATCCCAGACCCCCAATATATATACATATCCCAGACCCCAGTATATATATATCCCAGTCCCTGAGGTGCAGGCTGTGCTGTGCAGGAGCAGGGGATGAGGCACAGTAGCACACACTCGGCGGACAGACAGACACTGGAGGGGACCGCCTTCCTGACGGCACGGCTCACAGGCCCCCATCCTGACGGCACGGCTCACAGGCCCCCATCCTGACGGGAGATGTTGCTTTCAGGAAAGCAGCCTGTAAGTCACCAGCTGTGAGTTAAACCAACCTACAGTAAATTGGTGGCTGTCAGGGCAAGACTGGAACTAAAAAGCTGCCCTGGAACATAAACCACCATCCCAGCCCACATAAAATATTCACCAATAAGTTTAAAAAAAAAAACAGAGAAAAAAGGTGCTCATTAGGAGTGCATAAGTGCAGTGGCAGCCTAAAAAATCCACTGGGGGAACAGCCAATGGCAAACTACATCCTGACCCCCCCCCCCCCCCCCCACACACACACACACACACTCACACACACACGCACCCCCACCGTGGATCAGTGGGGAAGTAGCACATGACCAGAGGGAAGAAAATACCAGCCCACAGAGGGGACAAGCCCATCTGGCATTTGCTAAAAGGCTATCTCATATATGGCTCGCTTGTCCCAGAATTCAGTCATATTGGTCAGAAATGACTCAACACATTAGGAATATTTGTGGTAGCGTTGTCCTGTTAGATCCTACCCTAATCCTTCTTTGGGTACCATCATCCTCATTCACCCTAGCTTGTAACCACCTACCAACCTTATTATTAATAGCAGGTAAGCTACTCCCCTTCTCTAGAGAGATGAATTTCCCCCGACCCTGAAGGAATGGATAGACAAGACGCAACAGATTACACGTTTGTAAGAATTGTGCAGTTGGGAAAATAGCACTCATGATAAATTTATGTCCCTATGGGCATCTTGGCACTCTTTCTATAAAGGTTATCTGGCTATTCCTTCAACATAAAACGTTTTCAGACATATTATTGTCCTTGGAGTAACTCACATATAGCCACGGTCAGAGCTATTCGATATATAGAGGTTATAATAAAACTTCATCATAACAAATCCTTAGCACACCAAGGTTCCGTCGTTTTTTCTTGTCACTGTTAACTTGTTTATTATTTGCAGTTTCTGTTCTTTCCTAGAAAATTTTATTTGTTGCAGCCATTTGCATAAAATTTTAAACAATGTATAACGCATGAGCATCCTGTGTAGCTTATTTGTCTAAATTGGGTCCTGCTGTGTACACCTTTGATTGCTCATTGTTGTTTTCATTATGCTATTTTCACAATAAAAATTGATTGGGGGAAAAAGAAGAAAAAAAATTGTATATATTTTTAATAAGGTTTTCCTGTATTCCTGCTGGGATTCTTGTGCAAAAATTAGCAATGATTATTAAAAAATAAAGTGGACAGAAGTGAGACTATGGTGTAGGTATTAGGTCACAAAAAGGGGCTTGGATACCTGTTTTGATAGCTTTTCAAGTAATGTCTAAAAACCTATTTGTTAAGTATCTGCCTCACTGTGGATTAAAACAACAAAAGCAACCATACTTGCCTCCCCAGGCCCTGCAGCTGACAGATCTTCAGGTCACACCTTGTTTTTGCTTCTACTGATGACGTCCTGTTCCCTATTTAGCCAACCACAGAGCAAAGCAGAATGGAAGATGCAAGAACAAGAGGCAATCGGAAGATATGACAGCTGCAGCGGATGGGGAGAGCATAAGTACAATGGTTTTTGTTGTTTTAAAGTATCAGTAGTTATGTGCAAACATGCAGCCCTGTACCTCATTTTTCCAATGTTGTTCTTTTCTTTGTTGGTCCCGCTGTTTTCGATAACTTCAATAAAAACAAAATTTGTAAATAAGATAGTTAGGAGCACTGGAGGCGTTCCTCTGCCCCCCAGTGAACTGTTCAGCCTGCCCACCGACTCCTTCGATCTCGCCTACCAAAAGACCGGTCTGCTTATGCATAATTGAATAAAGATAGTTAAGCGTGACAAAAGGAGGAAGTGGAAGGGCAGAGAGCTGCAGGAAAAGGAGCACAGTTGGCCGAAGAAAATCCCCAGTACTCATAAATGTACATATTTATTTTTTATTCAAGTTATAAACAATGGCTGGACCGAGAAAGAAAAGAAGAAGAAGTGGCATCGGAAAGATGTGGTATGCAACTGAAAGGAGGTGTCAGCAGGGTCGTTTTCACAAACCTGCTGATAATTTCCCTTTAAAGCTCAGGAAAGCAAACTGGTAGGTTTTCCTTTTCTAACTGCTTTATCTTGAGTTTCTCCCCAGTTGGGATGAGCAAATTTACAGTATTATTGAAGCGAAGCTCTTTGGTTTGCTGAGCAATTGGCTAATCAGCCGGCAGCCTTTGAACTTTAGGCCATTCGGGGTGCCTGGAAAAGCTGGATCCAGTCCTGTGAAACTTGAGGAGCAACATGGAGCAGAACAGAGTTCAAAGGCAGCCATCCGATAAGCCAACTGCCGATCAAACAAAGAGCTTTGATTCATTAATACTGTAAATTCACTCATCTCTACTCCCCAGTAAATGGCTATGGATCAACTATGTAAAATAATTTGAACATAGACCATATCCATGGCCGGGCATCCCAGCTGCCGTCCTCTTACTCACCACTGCAGCCATCTTATCCCATCTATGCAGGCATAGTCCCTGCTCTCCGACGTTCTGTTCTGTTACTAGTTCTTCAGGCCTTTGGGCCTAACCGCATGGAGCAGGATGTGTCCTCTCTCCATGCGATATAGATCCGGCCACTAGAGGTGGATTTTAAGGCACAGTGACTAATTATCCCCACCTGTATACTAGGAGGCTTTCTGTACATGTTCCCTGTCTGGGCATTAAGGTAGTTTGGTCCGGCTAGGTCTACTTGCCTGGTTCCAGTGTTCCCACTGTGGTGTCTCCGTGTCCTGGTGTTCCTGCTGTCTGGCCCTGCTCTCCCAGTTGGTCCCTGTATTCCATTGTGTTCCCATCCTAAATGTGAACCTGACCCGACCAGAGTTTGTACCAGCTACCCGTCCCTGCACCAAGTTACCTACACTGAGAGACCTGCACCTGTCTTTGTTTCTAGCATCTGTCACCTGCATCTTGTGTCTGTTTGGCAGCTCTGGTGGATATCACCCTTGCCACATGTTAAGTTTGTCTCCGGGAAAGCCTATCTCCAGAAAGGAGAATACACTTAGATAACGCCCATAGGGATAGACGGTCGCATGGCACAGTGCAGACAAAACACCTCCACTCCAACAAGGGGTTGTTCGGGCGCAGATCCAATGGAGACATATTAATAATAGCTATAAAATTTATTATTACAACAATGTAAAAAACATTAATGGCGCCATTACTGTTTTTAACATTGTTTTAATAATAAATTTTATAGCTATTATTAATATGTCTCCATTGGACTTGTGCCCGAACAACCCCTTGTTGGAGTGGAGGTGTTTTGTCTGTATTGTGATCCATCTTGCATGGTGATACCTGGGGAGTGGCTGCAGTCCTACTACATGCGTTTAGGGTTGTTTAGTGTTGTGCCTCCCTTTGCACAACACCATCAGGTGAGAGCCTTTCATTCATTTGCTCTGACCTACTATTCTGTTTTGATCTATGCTATGGAGCGTTCTATTTTCTTTTGACATGGCACAGTGGGCTCACATCTGCTGATCCTGACAGGATCAAGGATGAGCTGGCAGATTGTGACTCAACACCCTGAATGACCTTATCCTTTTGGTTGTCCCGAATAGACAAGCAATTTCAGAAGCACTCTAAGTAGGGCACCCAACTTAGAAAAGTGGTCCCCTTGGCACCTACATTACAGAGGCACATTCTTCCATCTCTGGCTCCTTCAGCCAAGTAATCCATGCAGCTGGGGCGCTACAAACTTACCCCGCAGGAGCTTCAGTGGCACCTGGTGGAACATCTCTGTCTGAACTGTGAAGGCAAGGGACACGTGGTCAGGAATTGTCCAGAGAAGTCAGGAAACGCCAATGTCTAGGACAGGTAGGAGAGGCTATCCTATACAAGCAAAACAACTCTGCTGAGATCTCAGTCACCCGACCACCTCCAGAAGCGGGACCCGGCGGGATTAGGTGAGTATAAGGGGCTCTAACGGGGGGTCGGGAGCCTGTCACCCCGGCACGGGGGGTGAAAGGTTCCCTTTAAGGAAGGAGATGAGGTCAGCAGTGAGACTTGATGTCAATGAAAATCAAACGGGTTCCTACCGCTAATGCTCTGTTCTAAATAACATGTCGTATTGCAGAAGCATTGCTTCAGTCTGTCTCTTACATGCAGTGGGATAAGGGTCCATTTACACAGGAAGATTTATCTGTCAGATCTTTGAAGCCAAAGCCAGGAACAGACTATAAACAGGGAACAGGTCATAAAGGAAAGATTGAGATTTCTCTTCTTTTCAAATCCATTCCTGGCTTTGGCTTCCAAAATCTGTCAGATAAATCTTTCTGTGTAAACGCACCATAAGAGGGAGGAATTTAGACCATGTGAGGTAGAAATGTTGGACCTTGCTGTACCCAGTCCATACGGAAGAGATGAACTAGTTTCTCAAGAAGGAGCCGTCTTGTCGGCGGAGAGGGTTCTATCCAGCAATGGAGAATAGACTTGTATTGGGGGTTCTTCTGTGGGAATGCTGAATATACACCAAAGAGGGGTGAGGAAGCAGGAAAGTCCAAGACGGGTGGTGAAAAAAAGCCTGTATAGATGGGCATGCCCATAAACAATGAAAGAGGTCAGCGTGTGGGGCCTTGCACTTCAGGCAGGAGTGGTCTGTTGTGTTTCCAGTAAGTAATCCCCTATGAGGAGAAACATAGGCTCTATGGGTAATTTTATAAGCAATTTCCCAATAAAAGGCAGAAGGTAAGTATTTTGCTGTAGTGCATAAGGCTTTCAAGATATCGTCCACCGCGAGGTCGTCTATCACTGTGGTCCAGTATGATATTCCTGTGGTGGTGGAGTAATCATATTTGCATGAACTACATGTTTGGCATGAACTGTTGGTCAAAAGTTGTATCTGTATATACTGAATAGCCAGTTATCCAGGGGGCGGAGCTTAGCCATGGCACTGTGAGGACATGTGTGGCCGGATCTCTATGTGCAGCGTCATCTTACTCCAACTTTCCCCACTCGCCCCCTCGCTCCTGTTATGCCGGGACACCGGAGGACAGCTGCAGTGAAGACCCCGCATCGGCAGACCCGCTCGGCGTCGCTCAGATCGAGCCTGGAGAGGTTCCTACGCCCCCCTAGCCCAGCCGCACCACGCGCCACAGGAGGCAAGATGTCGCTTGCTCAACATGCAGGAGCCGCGCAGCGGCATGCCTCACAGCTGCAAACAGGACTGGATCCTGGCGCCGGCAGCCCTAAGGGTAACGTTGACCCCTGCTCCCCCCTCAGCGATGATTGGGACTCCATTCTGCCCTCACAAAGTGTGGGACCTAGGCAGCCCAGGCTCTCCCCAGCACCCCATCCACTAAAACAGCCCTCCTTCCATGAGGAACTACTCCTGAGGGAACTAATCCAGGCTCTACCTACTAGGAGAGACCTGGATTCAAATGTCCAGCGCTTAGAGGCTTCTCAGCAGCAGGCCATCAAATCTGGAAGAGCTGACATTGAACAGCTAACTCATAGACCAGTGGGACTGAGCAGGTAACAACTACTCTGGATGCTAGGGTCTCAGCACTTGAGCTGCTGCTAATCTTAAAACGAAAGTACTGACCCTGTTCAACATGATCACTGGCTGCCCTGCTGAGGCAACGTTTACTATTGACAGAGTGCACAGGGTGTCCAGAATTGATCCTCCGAGCCACACGTGATTACGGTCAGATTGACTTTGAGGGCCAGACATTACAGCTCTACCCAGATGTATCCTCACGCACTCTCTATATAAGACGCGTGCTGCAGCCTCTCCTAGTAAAGTTAAGGGAAATGGGAGCGACATATCGCTGGGGCCATCCCTTCCATATTGTGATCCGTAAAGATGCCGCAACCTTCATACTACGCCACCCAGACGATGCTGACGCCCTTTTCCACTTTTTAAACATACCGCCCTTCTCTTTGCCGAACTGGCTGGCGCTGGGATGCCCAGATGCACCTGTGAACTCCCAACGTTGCCCCTTGTGCCTTATCCCACCCTCTCTGCCATGTACCGCAATGCTATTAGACTGTTGTCATTAAGACTTTCTGTTCACCTGCAGGGTATACAGTTATTATGTTAGCCCACTGGCTCAGCGCAGCCATCAGGCCTTATGGTGTCTGCCTCATGCTAAGTCTCTGTTGCCTTTTAACTATGTCTGAGCCTGATTCATATCCTCACATGTGTCCGCAGGTTTGCCACAAGGATCTTTGGATTATGACTACTGTAGGGGGGAGGGGGTTGGGCAAGGGGAATGTCGGGAGGGTCCAACGACTGGTTGTTTTCCTGCGTTGGATTACTTGTCTCATCCTCCCAGGCCTGATACATCTCTCCTTCAGGGGCGGATTAACTTTACCATAGGCCCCGGGCTGTTCACCAGGCCTGGGCCCCCCCACCCCACTGTAACTATGGCAACACTAGCCTGGCGTTCATAGTACAGGACAGATATGTCATGATGTCCTGATTTGTGCAAAATTGCCATAAAAAAACTGTGATTTTTGCAAATCATGGCGGAAGTGTGGCCAGGAGACAGTACACCACTGAAAGTATAAGTCTTTTTGGGTGGTCATGGGCCCCCCAGGAGCTCAGGGCCCCGGGCTGCCGCCCAAAACGCCCCTATTATAGTCCACTACTGCTCTCCTTCATTCTGTCCTCTTCTATTTCTGAGGCAGACTCTTTCCTGCTGCGCCTGGGTCTGTCTGGTTATTTGAGTGTCCTTCTGTGCTCGTCCAATCCTTCCTGTTTCCCGTCTCTTTCCCCTGGCTTTTCCCCCTCTCTCACTCTTTCTCTTCTGCCCCCCCTCTCATACCCTTCCCTTTCCTTGGGGCGTCTGGGGTGAGGCTCAATTTATTTTTCTTTGTTGTGATTTATTATTTCTCTGATTTCTCCTATTAGCCTGCTGAGTGGCACCCCTTGACTGAAATCACCTACGGCTCCCTCCACCTGCTATCAGTATGTCCTCCCAGATCCAGCGAGACGTTCTTATAGGTACCCTAAATGTGAAAGGGCTTCATGACCTATTTTGTTTAACCTTTTGAAGGGCAAGCATCTCCAGGTGGCCTTTCTTCAAGAAACACACCTCACCTCACAGTGCGCTTTTAGACTATCCAAGTCGACTCCACCTATTCTAAGGCTAGAGGGGTGAGCATTCTTTTATCTAGCACCCTGCCTTGGGAACCGGTGGACAGTCGCAGTGATGAAGAAGGCCGTCTCCTTATGGTAAAGGGGCGTATCTCCTCGGTGTTGTATACCCTAGTGTCCATATACTTATCTAACTCAGACCAGGACAAATCCTTCAATTACTATCTGGAGCAAATAGAGGACTTTGCAGAGGGCACCCTTATCCTGGGTGGTGATTTTAATGTAGCCGTGGATCCTAAAATGGACACCTCCAGGGGGGTCTCTCACCTTCCCGCCACCACCGTCAGGCGCTTTAATGCTGCTCTCCGAGAACACCAGCTAGTTGACACTTGGAGGATTTTACATCCTCAGGACAAAGACTTCTCCTTTTATTCACCAGCTCGGAATACGTATTCCTGCCTGGACTACTTCTTTGTAAAACACAGGGAACTTCATCTCACCCTGGATGCGCACATTAATTGTATCGCCTTTTCCGACCACGCCCTGGTGACTGTTAGGGTCTGATCTGATCTGATCAACCCCTATCCGACTCAGTGGCAGTGGCGACTTAACGCCTTGTTACTGAAAGACGTGGTGGTGCAAAGTGAACTGAAACGGGCCCTGATCGACTATTTTGCCACGAATGCCAGCAATGACACCTCTCCGGGTATACTGTGGGAGGCACATAAATGTGTGGTCCGAGGGATACTCATCAAGTTTGGCTCCCAATTTAAAAAAGAAAGAGCTGCCAAGACTCAAACGGTTAGACCAAATCAAATCTCTTGAGCAGGCCCATAAACACTCCCCCTCTGAGGACATCAGAATTTCCTAAATGCAGACTCGAGACCAGCTACGAACACTGCTCATGAATAAGGCTAAGGCACAACTGGCCAAATGCAGACGCCATTACTACGAGCATGGCTTAGTGTATTCTCATCCACGCTAACAAGGGTGAACGCCCCGAAGGAGATAGCAGAGGTGTTCAAAGATTTTTATGTGACCCTCTATACGGTGGATAGTAATAACCCGCCCACATTGGATCCCTCTTTTGGGGACAAGGTGGCCGCTTATGTTAAACAGTCAGGGATGCGTTCTCTTTCTCAGGCGGATGTGGAGGCACTGGAAGCCCCAATATCGGCAGATGAATTGCAAGCGGCGATCAAGGATACGCAGTCGGGTAAGACCTTCTTAGACATCCTGTCACCCCATTTTCTGGCCGCCTTTAATTCTCTCACGTGGGGCAACCCTTTGCAGCGTGACGCAACGAGGGCCCACATGACTGTAATTCCTAAGCCGGGGAAAGATAACACCCAATGCTCTAACTTTCGGCCTATTTCGCTTTTGAACGTAGACCTGAAGTTATTCTCAGGCCTCCCGCTTAGCCCCTTTTCTCAGCACTGTCAATCACCCTGACCAGGCCGGTTTTATGCCTGGCCGTGAAGCCCGAGACAATACACTGTGGGCGGTTAACCTGATTCATAAGGCCTCCGTGCGTAAAGTCCCACTAATGCTCCTATCCACTGATGCCGAGAAGGCCTTCGATCGGGTTAACTGGACCTTTAGGACAGAAACTTTAAAGTTCCTGGGCCTAGGTACCAACTTCCTCTCTTGGGTTCTTGTCCTCTATGCTTCTCCGTCGGCACGTGTCCGGGTGAACGGCATTCTCTCATATTTTCCCATAGCAAACGGAACGCGGCAGGGATGCCCACTGTCACCTGTTATTTTTATCCTGACTCTGGAACCATTTCTGTGCAGAGTTAGGGCAAACCAGAATATCTCTGGACTAACGGTTGGTAAATTGTCCAATAAAATCACGGCATACGCGGACGACCTTTTCTTTTTTATCACTTCACCTTTGGTCTCTCTACCAAATCTTATGCAGGAATTTGAGACCTACACACGCCTCTCTAACGTTAAAATAAATTTTAATAAATCAGAGGCTCTTAATCTCACTATTCCTACAGACTTGGTGGAAAACCTTAAAACGGCCTTCAGCTTCCACTGGGCGACTGATTCCCTTAAGTACCTGGGAGTCTACCTGACTGCGAACCTAAGTAAGCTACATCAGTGCAACTATCTCCCACTCTTAAATACTATTATCTCAGACTGTGCTAAGTGGACGAAAGGGATGTTCACCTGGTTTGGCCGCTGCGCTATATACAAGATGAACATTCTGCCAACGATCCTATAGGTTTTTCAGTGCCTCCCCATTCGCCTGCCTGCTGCCTTCTTTAAATCTCTGATTTCATCTCAGTCTAAATTTGTATGGGGCGACAAACCGGTAAGAAAGCGCCATAGCCTCCTATTCCGACCCAAAGACCGGGGCGAGTCGGACTTCCTGAAATTAAAAAATATTACCTTGCTGCTCAATTTTCCCATGTACTGAATTGGTGCAGAGGAAACAATGGATGGCCAGAGGAAACAATGGATCAGGGTAGAACAGTCCTTCACCACAATCCCCTTACAAGGTCTCCCATGGCTGCCCGGAACATTGCTCACTAATCTGAAATCCCATTCTACGATTGGGCCAGTTATTGGGGCGTGCTCGGAGAAGGCGGTACATCAATTTCTTCTTCCTCTGAATTCCAAACTCTCCCCTGTGCTGGGTCACCCTGAGTTTGCACCTGGTCTGGAGGACCCAGTCTTCCAAGAATGGATTGAGAGCACAGGATCCTTAAAAGACTTTAGAAACCAAGAGAAGTGCATGGCACAGGTATACACACTAGAAAAGGGTAGTCAATGGTAGCCTCCGCATCCGCGGTCACCAAATATATAAATCCCAAAATACTAGTAGCAAGAAGCAAAAGCAAATTTATTAAAAGTAGCAACGCATTTTGGCACTATAATCCATCAGTGCCTTTCTCAAGCCTAACACAAACACTAAGTACAGAGAAATTTATATGCCTGTAGTACAAGTCACAGCACAACACTTCCGCTTTCGTGAAGTGCTACACAGCCTCCGTTCTAAATCATGATGATGACATTCATGAAGATGACATTCAATTCAGTGGCCGCGTCCTGTAGTATATTACAAATACAGTATCCATATCGCAAACATGTAGACAGACAATCATACCTACTGTCTTCCGATGCTCCGTCCATGGATTTAGAGTCTTCCGCACTAGTGATTTCATTGCAGACTCCTCCTGGTTATCCACCTCCAGTTTGCTGGAACGCGCTGAACCTTGTCACCTGGACTTTTGGAGAGCAGCACAACTGCGCATTTCCTGCTATCTCGCCCAAACCCATCCACCTTCGCTACATCCGCTACCCCCTTTGAATCTTTATGCTCCAGCAAGGAACCCTTGCAACAGTCTTTCCTTAGCCTATCAATTTCTTTTGACTCCCCCAGAGGAACCCCCTCCTGAGTTTGACAAAATGGGAAGAGGAACTTAACCTCACCCTGACATCAGAGCAGAGATCCAGAATTTTAACCCTCACGCATAAGTCCTCTATTAGCTCTCGCTTCCAGTAAACTGGATAAAAAATTGTCTCTAGATGGTACCGGGTTCCTTCCCAGCTGCATGCCCTCATCCCTGAGGTTGATCCCACATGTTGGAGGTGTGGCACTGAGGAAGGTACGTTCCTACACATCTTCTGGGACTGTTCCCGCCTTCTAACTTTTTGGTTCGGTCATACGGGTGATACAGCAGGTCACTGATCTGATGTTCCCTATAGGCCCTGCTCTATTTCTCCTTCACCACTGCGACCTGTCTGTTTCCATATACAAACGTTCCCTGCTCAGTTTCTTGGTGATGGCCGCCAGGGCATGTGTTCCCCTTTATTGGAAAAAAAATTCTGCCTCCAATCTCTCTCTGGATCTCGAAGGTCAATGACCTCATGCATATGGAGGACCTGACTGCAACCATCCTGGACTCTAATGCTTGTTTTAACCGTACCTGGTTCGCTTGGGTGCAATTCCAAGATACTGACATGTACAAGGAACTGCTGCGAACCCCCGCAACCACTTGAGATTGCTGACTACTGGGGTAAATTAGCCCCACCCTCTGGATGCTTCACCTCAGACGCGCCCCCCCCCCCCCCCTTAACCCCCCCCCCCGTTCCTTTCTCTATTACCGTTCGTGTCCACTTGTCTCTTCTTTGTTTGTCTGTTCACATGCCCTATCCAACATCTATGTGTTTGTCTTAATTTTTCCAAGTCTCCACTAAATATTCCTAAATATTTCCTAAATATGGAAGCCCAGTGGGCTGGTTACACCTCTCTGACACCTTATATCGTTGTTTAATTTTTCCTTTAATACATTGGCTCTCATGGTTGCATTCGCCCTCCTATTGTGCAGTTGTTATGTACGCAATCTATGAGTAACCATACACATCCGTGTTCGTATGCTTTTTTAAATGTATATTCTGATTGTATTTGGTGTTGGCGTTGTTGCCATTCCCTGGTGTAACCACTTAAATAAAGTATAACGTAACTTAAATAAAGAATTAAAAAAAAAAAAAAAAGCCAGTTATCCAGTCACCCACCACCCGTAGCTGTGTCGCCAGACTACAGGGAGATAGAAAGTTGATTCCTCTGTTTGATTTATGTTGTTGTAAGATGTGAAGTCCTATTCTTGGTCTACGGTTATTCCAGATAAAACTGCGGAAAAGGTTATTTAGGATTTTTATGTCCTTGGGGCGGGGTATTAGTGGCAGGGACTGGAATATATACAGCAGTTTGGGGAATATCACTTTCTGCTCTCCCCAGAAAGGAGAGAGTAAAGTGTGTCCAGGCACTCAGTTGGGATTCTAAGTATTTTTGAAAGGAAATTATGTTGTATTAGTACAGTTGGGACAGTGTACTAATGCCCCAGACAATGCCCAGGAAGGCCTTGATGGTACCCAGGGCCGGGACAAGGAGTTTTGGTGCCCTAGGCAGAGAAGGCAAATGGCGCAGCAGGGGATGTGAGTAACGTGCCCCCTGGTGTCCTGGAGCAGGTCAGACGCCTCCTGGCTGTGGAAGCTATGCCAGAGCAGTGTCCCGGCAGGGAGCCGCCCCTCCCCCCTCCTATGTACAGCAGCAGGAGCAGCTGAGGACTCGACAGGCCTGTGCATCTCCCCGCAGGGGGCTGATGTAATCACCTCCTGTGTGCTGCTTCGGGGTTCGGCCTGGTGGCGCCCCCTGCTGTTTGGCACCCTAGGCCATCGCCTACCCCTGCCTACACTTTGTCCCGGCCCTGATGGTACCTTCAGCATTAATGTTGATCATAAAACCGAAGAGTGAACCATGGGAGTGAATATCAGAGAGTGTATTGTCTAGAGATGTTGGAGGATTAGAAATAAACAGCAGTATATCATCTGCGAAGGCTGACCATTTAAAACAGGAGGTGCCGATGTTTATACCCTAACCCTTTAAGTATGTCCCAGAATTTATCCAGAATCAATGTAATGGCTTCATGATCTGTAGAGAAAGTGGTTATGAGATTCCGCCCAAACTCAGTGGTTTTTACTTTGCTCTTGCCAGGTTGGAGGAGTTGTTTCTGGCCAAGAAATTTAGCTGGTGAGTTTCTGATGAGAGACACAGCCATTTCTTCAGGATAAATCTATTTGTGAGGATTTTGTGTTGTTTCTTATAGACGGCGTCTGAACTCTCCACAAGGAATATCTGTAATCATCAATGGGCTTGAAGAAGGTTTTAATCATAATCTTGTCGGAACATAATAGCGTCTAGAAATTCCAGGTTATTATTTAGGGCATTATGGGTGAACACGAGGCTCCAGCTATTGTTATGATATAATGCTGCTACCAGATAAAAATATCACCTCAGAAAGAGAGACAATAAGCAATATCCAAAAGCAAGTTTATTTTTAACTAGCTGATCAATGAACCCTCCGGATCACTGAAACTGACCTTACCTAAGTCTTATCAATTTCTACAATGAAGAAACACTTATTCCAGTAGAGTATTACACGACCCAACATTCAGTGTAAGCGATGGCCATGCAGCCCTTGCTTTAATAGTTTTACTTACCTGTCAATGCTCCCCGGTGTCTTCCTGTTCTCTACCTGCTCAGCGCTGCCGCCGCTGGCAAGTCTGAAGCCATATTAGAAGTGACGAGCCATTCAGCCAACCACAGGTTGCGGCACTCTCTCCTCTCTGCCAGATGCTGTGGAAAAAGTGGAATGACCAAATGGAGATGGAAGGGGGGGGGGGGGGCACTGACTCCGAGAAGATGTCTCATGTGGTGCATACCGCTAAGGAGATATATATACCACATAGGACCGGTAATTCACATCACTGTTGGTCTATAACACAAGTGTACTTTTGCCTATGGCGAGTTTACCCTATGCTGTGCCTCATCGGAGGTGATAGAATTCACAACGCTGTCACACTGTGCGCTAGCCATAGTGATTGTCATGTACAGGATCGCCATGTTACAGGAGCGTGTCTGATTGGTATAGTAGTATAACTGTCACATTTTGGTAATCAAGCACATGATATATATATATATATATAATTGTGTATATTTGGTTGTGTATACAGTGGTACCTTGGTTTACAAGTAACCTAGATTAAGAGCGTTTTGCAAGAAGAGCTCACAGTTTTTCAAAATTGTAACTTGGATTAAGAGCATTGCTTTGGTGTAAGAGCTCCCTGTACTGGGTGGGAGGGGGAGTGGGGGAGGGGTATGGTCTGCATAGCGGGGTCTACAGCCCTGTACTCTGACCCAGGAAGTCGCCTTCACCTTCCAAATCATGGAGGAGGATAAAAAAGGAAAAAAGAAAAGGTATGTGCACTGACCAGCGCTGTCCCAGCAAAAATTCTCCTTTGGAAAGATTCTCCTTTCAAAGCGATGTAAGGTGAAAAAGGTTTTCCTTTATTGAAAGCACAGCGTTAACATGTTTCAGGAGTAGGTTCTCCCTTCCTCAGAACAAACGTGCATAATGAGCTTTAGACAAGTCAGGTTTAAAATACATACAAAGCCTGCCAAAGACACACCCTTTAGGGGCGGGAACAAGGCAGGGAGTAAAGGAAAAAACCAAATGAATTAATTTTAGTTCATTTAGCATAAAGTTCATTAGTTAAAAAATTCATTAAGTATAAAATGAACATACAGATATAAAATGAACGTACAGAGACAAAACACCAGTCTGATGATTTTTCCTTTTTTATCCTCCTCCATTATTTGCGGGCTACCAATTCAGGAGCATCCGCCAACAAGGTATCACCAGCTTGCAGTCCCCCTTTTCTAGTCCCGGAGTGTGGATTATTGCACCATTGTACCCGTTTAGGGTGATATGCATCAAGCCCAAGTGGCTACAAGGTGAGCATTTACCTCGCCTTTACCTTTCTCTGTACCTTGGATAACGCACTAGGCGCCTGTGCCTTTCTTTTTGTTCTTTTTTTCATTATAGCCTTCCAAATCATAGCAGATCCACTTCAGGCTGGGGCTTACATCAGGGGACAGGACTGTGGAGGTAATCTCTTCATGGCTGTAACCCCTCTAACCCCAGGCAGAGAGAGCTGCTATACTGTGCCCACATCTGTCCTGCTCATTCTTTCCTGCTCCCTGCAGTCTCTGTCCTTGTGTTTCCCCATCCTCTCCATTCCTGCTATAATGTGCCTGCACTCACACTCAGCTATATGTGCCTGCTTCTCTATTCTAGCCCGTTGTACTACACTCCTGCATTATGGGGATCTGCAGCTCCATCCTGTATCTACAAGCTGCTGCAGAGTTATCAGGGTTATACAGTTACTATACATTATATACCACATGCTGCTATACTGTACAATAACTTATATATCACATATCCAGCTGCTGTGTTATCAGGGTTATACAGTTACTATACATTATATACCACATGCTGCTATACTGTACAGTAACTTATATATCACATATCCAGCTGCTGTGTTATCAGGGTTATACAGTTACTATACATTATACTCCACATGCTGCTATACTGTACAATAACTTATATATCACATATCCAGCTGCTGTGTTATCAGGGTTATACAGTTACTATACATTATACACCACATGCTGCTATACTGTACAGTAACTTATATATCACATATCCCGCTGCTGTGTTATCAGGGTTATACAGTTACTATACATTATACACCACATGCTGCTATACTGTACAGTAACTTATATATCACATATCCAGCTGCTGTGTTATCAGGGTTATACAGTTACTATTCATTATACACCACATGCTGCTATACTGTACAGTAACATATATCACATATCCAGCTGCTGTGTTATCAGGGTTATACAGTTACTATACATTATATACCACACATGCTGCTATACTGTACAGTAACATATATCACATATCCAGCTGCTGTGTTATCAGGGTTATACAGTTACTATACATTATATACCACATTCTGCTATACTGTACAGTAACTTATATATCACATATCCAGCTGCTGTGTTATCAGGGTTATACAGTTACTATACATTATATACCACATTCTGCTATACTGTACAGTAATTTATATATCACATATCCAGCTGCTGTGTTATCAGGGTTATACAGTTACTATACATTATATACCACATGCTGATTGCTATACTGTACAGTAACTTATATATCACATATCCAGCTGCTGTGTTATCAGGGTTATACAGTTACTATACATTATATACCACATGCTGATTGCTATACTGTACAGTCGGGCCGGCCTTAAGGTAGATGGCGCCCTGTGCAAAACTTCACCTCCCAGCCATACACACAACTACTACCATACCTCCCGAGTCCCTACTTTTGAGCCAAGTCCCTCTTTGCCCCTTACATGTTCCTCTTTTTGACCTAGGTATAAGATTTGCATTAATAATGGTGTCTGGCTTCTTCCCATATAATAGACCCAAACTTACAGATTATTCCATCATGTGTTGCAAGTTGGATCCTATAAATTGTCATATTCAGATGAATCGTGTGACATTATGGCCCCTTTCACACATGCAGACTCATTGATTTCTATGGCCCCCCATAGACACATCTCTAGGTGTTAAGGATCCGAAAACAATTAAGCCATATGACACATATGACAGTGGGTCACTGCAAATGCAGACAGTTACTGACACAAATTCGTAATCTGGTCCGCGGTGAACCACAAGTGTCCCTCTTTGGCCATACAAAAAGTTGGGAGATATGCTACTACTTCCCCTCCAGCCATACACACAGCTACTACTACAGTGCAGTTACATCAGGTGACTCACATGGGACGTCTTCTCTGATCAGAGTTCTTCCCTTTTCATCCTCTTCTCCAGATTCCCTGGGCCATTATAAGAACTTCTCAAAGCCACAAATCAACAGAATCTGCCAGACAAACATATTAGGCTCCTCACACTGGCACCATCCTCATCTCTCTACAAACTGCCCATCTGTATTGGCCCCTTTACACCCTCATTTAGTGGATAGGCTGACTCTATGTGATCCCCCTTATAGTATATGCCCCCCTCTGTGTAGCCTCCTTATAGATGGTTCCCCTCTGTGTATTCCTTATAGTATATGCCCCCCCTCTATGTAGCCACCTTATAGATGACCCCTTGTTCAGTCTTCCATATAGATGGCCCCATGTGCATCTCCTAGAGAGAGCTCCTCTGTGAAGTCCCCCTATAGTATATGGCCCCCCTTTTTGTAGCCCTCCCTTATAGATGCCCCCCTGTGTTTTCCTCCTTATAAATGACCCCCGTGTTGTCCACCCCCTTATAAATGCCCCCTCCGTGTTGTTTATCCCCCTTATAGATGGCCCCGTCTTGTCCATCCCCCGTATACATCCCCCCTTATAGATTGTCCCCTCATTTATGTCCCCCTTATGCGCCCTCCTTATAGATTGGCCCCCCTTACAGATGTCCCCCTTATGCTGCCCCTAATAGATGGCCCACCTTACAGTTGCCCGCCAACTCACCCAACATCTCGATCCCCCACCGTGGCTCTCGCCTTCTGCAGTGTCCCCGGCCAATGCGCACTCCCTCTGGATGACCAACGAGCTCAGTGTGCGCAGGAAGTACAGGGCCGCCAGCTCACGCGAGGTCACTGGTGCGTGCTCTGCTGGGAAATCCCCAGGGAGCGTAAATCGGCCGTAGGCGTACTGTCCTACCAATCTTGTGACTGCAGCTTGCAGTCTGCATTTTAATTATTTCTTATGGGACAATTTGCTTTGGTATAAGAGTGATTTGGATTACAAGCGCCATCCTGGAACAAATTATACTCCTAATCCAAGGCACCACTGTGTATATATATATATATATATATATATATATATATATATATATATATATATATATATTAGTATAACTCCATGACTGCTTGTGGTATTCTACATACATGTGTTACCATTGAGGGTTTCCTGTGTATTTATCCCGGTACTTTAGATACAAGTATTACAGGAGCCGTCCACGTTACTCAGCATCCCTTGTGTTCTCGTGGTGTTTCTAATGTTTTGTCGCTGATCATCATGCATGTATTAATTTTGTGCATTGCTTTTTTAATTAAAAAAATTCTTTGTATCTTTTAGTAACTTTCTAGTTCAGTGGTTTTGGTATTTTTTGTATTGGATTGGTATGCAGTCTTTTTTGCTAGAACCCACTTTTTGTGGCGATTTAGCTTTTAAGACTTCCTCCCCTAGAGCAGCGACATATAGTTTTGCTCCTGTTTAGTGGATCTCTGTATGTTATTCATTGGATATATATATATATATATATATATATATTCTCTAATTATATGTATCACTGTTTATAGCTCACGATCACATGTTTTTGGATGATTTTTATACTTTATGATTTCGCAGTGTCAGCCGAAACGTTGCATAGTAGGATGTGAATAAAGGATCCTGTTTGTCTTCATATCAAGTACTGTCTCCATAGCGTTTTGGTCACTTCAGAGGCGGCTTCAGACGTACCAGCATCTGCTGCGAGGAGAAGCCTGGACGACACCGGGGAGTGGGGACAGGTAAGTATAAACTTTATCATCAGCTATTGGGCGCACATCCCTATTATACGCACTGATCAGTTTTAAACATGTTAAAAGACAATGATCAGTCATTGATAGTTTCTTCAGCTGATCGTTGTCTTTATTACACAGAATAATATACCGGCAGATAATGGCTCCGTATAATAGGGCCCCGAGGAGACACTTTGCTGCTGGTTTTGGATTATTTGTCCATAATTATTGTACAGGTGGATAAAAGATCTTCACGTCCTGGTCACAAACATGTAAGGTCGGATGCGACTGGAGATCGTCTGGAATCTCTTCAGCTTTTGTACAGTTTTCTATTTTAAATTCTTTTGTGAAGCAGATTTCAATTTGTCCCAGAATTTGTGCGTCTTCACTCTGAAAAGTCACAAGAAGTTTCATCAATCCCCGAGCCTCCATCTATCCGACACCAAAGGAAAAGCTACAGACTAAAAAAGCAGCTATATTCATGATGTCCTTTAGGTAATTACAGGAAAAACTACGGGCAGCTTCAAAAATAGTGTGCACTTCATTTATAGACTTAAAATTTCGTACCTTGTAACCCTAAAATCTGCAAAGAGAAATGAGGTCAGAGAGAAAGAGCAAACGAGAGAAGCTTCCAGCAGCAGATGTGGAGGTCAGAGCAGATGGATGCCCGCTCACTATCCCGGAGCACGCTCACTATCCCGGGGCACGCTCACTATCCCGGAGCCCACTCACTATCCCGGAGCACGCTCACTATCCTGGGGCACGCTCACTATCCCAGCTATTGGGCCCCAAGTCTACAGAAGTCCAAACTCCGACAGCATCCAGTAATGGACTACTCCAAGGGGGAGATTTTCCAAACTGGTGTAAAGTAGAATTGTCTCCGTCGCCCCTAGCAACCAACCAGATTCCACATTTTATTTTTTTAAAGAACCTGTAAGGATTGAAAGTTGAATCTGATTGGTTGCTAGGGGCGACTGAGACAATTGTACTTTACACCCGTTTGATAAATCTCCCCCCAAATGTTTATTTTTTGGGTGGTCAAGTACGTAAACTCCACTCCTGGTTTTGGTTAAAAGTAGAGATGAGCGAAGCAGGTTTGTTAGAATTCGTACAAAGCAGAGCAATCCCCGATGTCTGCCCGCCCCATGGAAAAGGAGGAGACAGCCCGAGGACCGCATATACCTTCTCCACAGAACGGGCAGACATCGGGGTTCCACCTATGCACCCTAACAAAGCCGCTTCACCCATCTAGAGTTAAAAGTACTAACCGAAACGAGCCCCACATAGAGGACTGTACGGAGCCCCACATAGAGGACTGTACGGAGCCCCACATAGAGGACTGTACGGAGCCCCACATAGAGGACTGTACGGAGCCCCACATAGAGGACTGTACGGAGCCCCACATAGAGGACTGTACGGAGCCCCACATAGAGGACTGTACGGAGCCCCCCCCCCCCCCGCTGGGGGGAAGACGTTGGGGATATGGTGTCTGCAAGAAAAGGAGCGGGATCGGGCAGGCTGTGTGGCACCGGGTGCCGGTAGAGCTGTGCAGGAAGGCTGTTTGCTGGGGGAGACTGTCATCCATCTAACCCAGCCCATTGAAGAGACGGAAGGCACGCGATTCCAGACACGGAGGGTGGGGGCCAGGAGAAAGGAGCGGTGTCAGAGTGTTTAACTCCTTTTTGCTTCCAAAGGGGTTGAGAAAACATGGTGTTAAAATAATTTCGGTGAAACACCCCTTTAAGATGGAGGACTATGTATATTGTGGACTGTCATGTATTTCATGTACTGGCCCAACCTGGCCTCAAGATAGAGATTTTATTATATATATATATATATATATATATATATATATATATATATTAGGGTTATATTTATAGATACATAATCATTCTTACACTTGGTGTTTGGTCTAGTGAAAAATGCTTTTTATCGTTGGTGGATTGTGCCACCTGGGTGGGGCTTCACAACCACTGTGCCACTTCCCCCGCCCACATCGGCGCCATAGTCCTTTAAGTAGAAATTTAGTTTAGAAATAAAGTAAATAGAATAGAAAGTTAATAGAGTGCAGCACTTTCCTTTACCGTAAAAATGTGAAAATATTTGCAAAATTATTTAACATTAACATTAAAAATCATTAAAGGGAATCTGTCACCCCCCGTGCCGGGGTGACAGGCTCCCGACCCCCCGTTAGAGCCCCCTATACTCACCTAGAGTCCGATGCCCATAGAGAATGACGGAGCGCTGGACTCTCCTGTCATTCTCTATGGGCGTTGGACTCATCTCTCAGTGCGCGCGCCGGGCTGCAGCGGCTGAGATCTTCATCACCCGACCACCTCCAGAAGCGGGACCCGGCGGGATTAGGTGAGTATAGGGGGCTCTAACGGGGGGTCGGGAGCCTGTCACCCCGGCACGGAGGGGTGACAGGTTCCCTTCAAATCTAACCTGCTGTGGGGGAAGACACTGGATTTTTGGTACAACGCCGTATGCATTCAGGAGTGCATCTTCGATCTCTGTCACCTAAAAATGAATAAGTACATGACTGTATAATTACGCAGCTATAGGGGTACGCGGCTATAGAATTACGCGGCTATAGAATTACACGGCTATACAGTGGGGAAAAAAAAGTATTTAGTCAGTCACCAATAGTGCAAGTTCCACCACTTACAAAGATGAGAGGCGTCTGTAATTGACACCATAGGTAGACCTCAGCTATGAGAGACAAAATGAGAAAACAAATCCAGAAAATCACATTGTCTGATTTTGTAAGAATTTATTTGCAAATTATGGTGGAAAATAAGTATTTGGTCACCTACAAACAATCAAGATTTCTGGCTCTCACAGACCTGTAACTTCTTCTTTAAGAGTCTCCTCTTTCCTCCACTCATTATCTGTAGTAATGGCCCCTGTTTAAACTTGTTATCAGTATAAAAAGACACCTGTGCACACCCTTAAACAGTCAGACTCCAAACTCCACTATGGTGAAGACCAAAGAGCTGTCAAAGGACACCAGAAACAAAATTGTAGCCCTGCACCAGGCGTGGAAGACTGAATCTGCAATAGGCAACCAGCTTGGAGTGAAGAAATCAACTGTGGGAGCCATAATTAGAAAATGGAAGACACACAAGACCTCTGATAATCTCCCTCCATCTGGGGCTCCACGCAAAATCTCACCCCGTGGGGTCAAAATGATCACAAGAACGTGAGCAGAAGTCCCAGAACCACGTGGGGGGACCTAGTTAATGAACTGCAGAGAGCTGGGACCAATGTAACAAAGCCTACCATCAGTAAGACACTACGCCAGTGCCAGGGACTCAGATCCTGCAGTGCCAGACGGGTCCCACTGCTTAAACCAGTACATGTCCGGGCCCGTCTGAAGTTTGCTAGAGAGCATTTGGATGATCCAGAAGAGTATTGGGAGAATGTCCTATGGTCTGATGAAACCAAAGTGGAACTGTTTGGTAGAAACACAACTTGTCGTGTTTGGGAGGAAAAAGAATACTGAGTTGCATCCATCACACACCATAGCTACTGTAAACCATGGGGGGGGGGAAACATCAGGCTTTGGGGCTGTTTCTCTGCAAAGGGGCCAGGACGACTGATCCGGGTATATGAAAGAATGAATGGGGCCATGGATCGGGAGATACTGCGTGCAAACCTCCTTCCATCAGCAAGGGCATTGAAGATGAAACGTGGCTGACAATGATCCAAAGCACACCGCCAGGGCAACCAAGGAGCGGCTTGGTAAGAAGCATTTCTAGGTCCTGGAGTGGCCGAACCAGTCTCCACATCTCAACCCTATAGAAAACCTTTGGAGGGAGGTGAAAGTCCGTGTTGCCAAGCGACAGCCCCAAACCATCACTGCTCTAGAGGAGATCTGCATGGAGGAATGGGCCAACAGACCAACAACAGTGTGCGCCAACCTTGTGAGAACTTACAGAAAACGTCTGACCTCTCTCATTGCCAACAAAGGATATAGGACAAAGGATTGAGAGGAAATTTTGTTACTGACCAAATACTTATTTTCCACCATAATTTGCAAATAAATTCTTACAAAATCAGACGATCTGATTTTCTGGATTTGTTTTCTCATTTTGTCTCCCATAGTTGAGGTCTAATATGGTGTCAATTACAGACGCCTCTCATCTTTGTAAGTGGTGGAACTTGCGCTATTGGTGACTGACTAAATACTTTTTTTTCCCCACTGTAGAAGTACGTGGCTATAGAAGTACATGGCATTATTACCATATGGAGGCACACCGGAGACATTACTACTATATGGAGGCACACAGGAGACATTATTACTATATGGGGGCACAGCAGGGGATATTATTACTATATGGAGGCACAGCATGGGACATTATTACTATATGGGGGCAAAGCAGGAGACATTATTACTATATGGAGGCACAGTAGGGGACATTATTACTATATGGAGGCACAGTAGGGGACATTATTACTACATGGGGGCACAATAGGGGACATTCTGACTGTATGAGGGCACAGTGGGAAGATGCATCTCTCTACATCACTGTAAAATAATGTGTCACTAAAAAGTACAGCTTGTCCTGTAAGTCCTTACACAGCTATGTCAACAGAAAAAAAAAGTTATGGCTCTCTGGCAATGAGGGGGGGGGGAAGCTAAAAAAATTTACAGCGTCGATAAGAGTTAAACAGCACACAATACACATCCTTAAATAAATGTAATGTAAAGAAAAATAAGGAAAAGGATGTCCTAAAAATTAAAGCGACTCTGTACCCATGATCTGACCCCCCCAAACCGTTTGTACCTTCAGACAGCTGCTTTTAATCAAAGATCTGTCCTGGGGTCCGATCAGTAGGTGATGCAGTTATTGTCCTAAAAAACAACTTTTAAACTTGCAACGTCCGGGGCTTAGATTGCGTATGCATTGCCATGGTCGTTGGGCACGGGGCTGCTACTTTAAAAGTTGTTTTTTTAGGACAATAACTGCATCACCTGCCGAACGGACCCCAGGACAGATCTTGGATTAAAAGCAGCTATCCGAAGGTACAAGTGGTTTGGGGGGGGTCAGAGTCGCTTTAATTTTGTTTGCAACTAATAAACGGGTACTGGTTATTTACCTGATAGGTTTTGGACGGTTTAATTCCATATTTTTCCAGAACACTGAAAATAAAATGACATAAAATTACTTTTATACTATTACATTGTAAACTAATTTTAACCCCTTAAGGACCTATGCCAATTTTCATTTTTACATTTAAATTTTTACACTTCGCCTTTTAAGAGCTATAGGGTTTTTATTTCTCCACCTACACAGCCATGTAATGGATAGTTGTTTTCAGGAATAGGTGCACGTTGTAAGGGCGCACTTCTATCTCCCATAACATGTATGGCGGAACCACAGAAACATTATTTATGAGTTTAAATGGGGGGTGGGGGGGGGGGGTGGAGGAGGGGTTCTGTGTTTGCATAATGAACTTTACAATTAAGCTGATATGTTCTATAGGTCAGTATAAAAACAGTGATATGGATGGTTACATACCTTTTCAAACATCTGCTATCTATAGTAGAATTTTTATTTTTTTTGCAATTAGGTATGACTAAAGTTGCTCTATTGTAGATATAGGATACACTGTACATAGAGGATATTATGTACATAGAGGATATACAGTACATAGAGGGTATACATATAGGATATACAGTACATAGAGGGTATACATATAGGATATACTGTACATAGAGGATATACTGTACATAGAGGGTATACATATAGGATATACTGTACATAGAGGGTATACATATAGGATATACTGTACATAGAGGGTATACATATAGGATATACTGTACATAGAGGATATACATATAGGGTATGCTGTACATAGAGGATATACATATAGGATATACTGTACATAGAGGATATACATACAGGATACACTGTACATAGATGGTATACATAGAGGATATACTGTACATATAGGATATACTGTACATAGAGGATATACTGTACATAGAGGATATACATATAGGATACACTGTACATAGAGGGTATACATAGAGGATATACTGTACATAGAGGATATACATATAGGATATACTGTACATAGGGGATATACAAATAGGATATACTGTACATAGAGGGTATACATATAGGATATACTGTACATAGAGGATATACTGTACATAGAGGATATACATAGAGGATATACTGTACATAGAGGGTATACATATAGGGTATACTGTACATAGAGGATATACATAGAGGATATACTGTACATAGAGGGTATACATAGAGGATATACTGTACATAGAGGGTATACATAGAGGATATACTGTACATAGAGGGTATACATAGAGGATATACTGTACATAGAGGGTATACATAGAGGATATACTGTACATAGAGGGTATACATAGAGGATATACTGTACATAGAGGGTATACATAGAGGATATACTGTACATAGAGGATATACATATAGGATATACATACAGGATACACTGTACATAGAGGGTATACATATAGGATATACTGTACATAGAGGATATACATAGAGGATATACTGTACATAGAGGATATACATAGAGGATACACTGTACATAGAGGGTATACATATAGGATATACTGTACATAGAGGATATACATAGAGGATATACTGTACATAGAGGATATACATAGAGGATACACTGTACATAGAGGGTATACATATAGGATATACTGTACATAGAGGATATACATAGAGGATATACTGTACATAGAGGGTATACATAGAGGATATACTGTACATAGGGGATATACATACAGGATACACTGTACATAGAGGGTATACATATAGGATATACTGTACATAGAGGATATACATAGAGGATATACTGTACATAGAGGATATACATAGAGGATATACTGTACATAGAGGGTATACATAGAGGATATACTGTACATAGGGGATATACATATAGGATATACTGTACATAGAGGGTATACTGTACATAGAGGGTATACATAGAGGATATACTGTACATAGAGGGTATACATATAGGATACACTGTACATAGAGGGTATACATAGATGATATACTGTACATAGAGGGTATACATAGAGGATATACTGTACATAGAGGATATACATATAGGATACACTGTACATAGAGGATATACATAGAGGATATACTGTACATAGAGGATATACATATAGGATATACTGTACATAGAGGATATACTGTACATAGGGGATATACAAATAGGATATACTGTACATAGAGGGTATACATATAGGATATACTGTACATAGAGGATATACTGTACATAGAGGATATAAATAGAGGATATACTGTACATAGAGGGTATACATATAGGGTATACTGTACATAGAGGATATACATAGAGGATATACTGTACATAGAGGGTATACATAGAGGATATACTGTACATAGAGGGTATACATAGAGGATATACTGTACATAGAGGGTATACATAGAGGATATACTGTACATAGAGGGTATACATAGAGGATATACTGTACATAGAGGGTATACATAGAGGATATACTGTACATAGAGGATATACATATAGGATATACATACAGGATATACAGTACATAGAGGGTATACTGTACATAGAGGGTATACATATAGGATATACTGTACATAGAGAATATACATAGAGGATATACTGTACATAGAGGATATACTGTACATAGGGGATATACATATAGGATATACTGTACATAGAGGATATACATAGAGGATATACTGTACATAGAGGATATACATAGAGGATATACTGTACATAGAGGATATACATAGAGGATATACTGTACATAGAGGGTATACATAGAGGATATACTGTACATAGGGGATATACATATAGGATATACTGTACATAGAGGGTATACATAGAGGATATACTGTACATAGAGGATATACATATAGGATACACTGTACATAGAGGGTATACATAGAGGATATACTGTACATAGAGGATATACTGTACATAGGGGATATACAAATAGGATATACTGTACATAGAGGATATACATATAGGATATACTGTACATAGAGGATATACATACAGGATATACTGTACATAGAGGGTATACATAGAGGATATACTGTACATAGAGGGTATACTGTACATAGAGGATATACATAGAGGATATACTGTACATAGAGGATATACATAGAGGATATACTGTACATAGAGGGTATACATAGGGGATATACTGTACATAGAGGGTATACATAGAGGATATACTGTACATAGAGGGTATACTGTACATAGAGGATATACTGTACATAGAGGGTATACATATAGGATATACTGTACATAGAGGATATACATATAGGATATACTGTACATAGAGGATATACATATAGGATATACTGTACATAGAGGATATACATATAGGATATACTGTACATAGAGGATATACATATAGGGTATACTGTACATAGAGGATATACATATAGGATATACTGTACATAGAGGATATACATATAGGATATACTGTACATAGAGGGTATACATATAGGATATACTGTACATAGAGGGTATACATATAGGATATACTGTACATAGAGGGTATACATATAGGATATACTGTACATAGAGGATATACTGTACATAGAGGGTATACATATAGGATATACTGTACATAGAGGGTATACATATAGGATATACTGTACATAGAGGATATACTGTACATAGAGGGTATACATATAGGATATACTGTACATAGAGGATATACATATAGGATATACTGTACATAGAGGGTATACATATAGGATATACTGTACATAGAGGATATACATATAGGATATACTGTACATAGAGGATATACATATAGGGTATGCTGTACATAGAGGATATACATATAGGGTATGCTGTACATAGAGGATATACATATAGGGTATGCTGTACATATAGCAGATGCAGGTCATGAAGCCGAGCACCCGCCACCGCTGCTAGGATGGGAGCAGCACTTCGGACTTTCTTTTTTTTGAAGGGAACCTGTCGCCCCCTGTGCCGGGGGGACAGACTCCCGGCCCCCCGCTGGAGCACCCTATACTCACCTGATCCCGCCGGGTCCCAATTCTTGAGCCGGTTGGGTGACTGAGATATCGGACTCACCTGTCATTCTCTATGAGCGTTGGACTCATCTGAGGAGCGCGCACGCCGGGCTTCGGGCACTGATATCTCAGTCACCCGACCGGCTCAAGAATCGGGACCCGGTGGGATCAGGTAAGTATAGGGTGCTCCAGCGGTGGGGCCGGGAGCCTGTCACCTCGGCACCGGGGGTGACAGGTCCTCTTTAAATCAACTGGTGTCAGAATGCGCCAAAGATTTGTAAATAACGTCTATTAAAAAAGTACTAATCATCTGCTGTATGTCCTGCATCTCTTTGTCTATGTCTATGACATACAGCAGCTGATAAGTACTGGAAGACTTGAGATTTTTTAATAGACGTTATTTACATATCTTTGGCGCATTCTGACACCAGTTGATTTAAAAAAAGGAAATTTGTTTTGCTGGAGTTGCTCTTAAACCCTACAGATTCTGCGGTTAGTGTGACCCCAGCATCTAGAGGGTTACAGAAGGGGAATTCTCTCTCTGTTCCCCCTGTGAGATCTGTGAAACAATGACAGAGACGAGATGGTAGCAATGGAAGCAGAGTCTGATCCGCTCAGCCTGGCAGTCTAACAGGTTTTTTTTTTTAAAATTTGCTTTTGATCAGTTATTTTTGTCAGCAGCGGTGCCAGGAGGCGTGCACAGGGGCGGCGTGCACAGGGGCGGCGTACACAGGGGCGGCGTACACAGGGGCGCGGTACACAGGGGCGGCGTACACAGGGGCAGCGTACACAGGGGCGGCGTGCACAGGGGCGGCGTGCACAGGGGCGGCGTACACAGGGGCGGCGTACACAGGGGCGGCGTACACAGGGGCGGCGTACACAGGGGCGGCGTGCACAGGGGCGGCGTGCACAGGGGCACGGTACACAGGGGCGGCGTACACAGGGGCACGGTACACAGGGGTGGCGTACACAGGGGCGGCGTGCACAGGGGCGGCGTGCACAGGGGCGCGGTGCACAGGGGCGGCGTGCACAGGGGCGGCGTGCACAGGGGAGGTGTGAACAGGGGCGGCGTGAACAGGGGCGGCGTACACAGGGGCGCGGTACACAGGGGCGCGGTACACAGGGGCGCGGTACACAGGGGCGGCGTGCACAGGGGCGCGGTGCACAGGGGCGGCGTACACATGGGGCGGTGTGCACAGGGGCTGCGTGCACAGGGGAGGCGTGAACAGGGGCGGCGTACACAGGGGAGGCGTACACAGGGGGGGCGTGCACAGGGGAGGTGTGCACAGGGGGCGCGGTACACAGGGGCGGCGTGCACAGGGGCGCGGTGCACAGGGGCGGCGTACACATGGGGCGGTGTGCACAGGGGCTGCGTGCACAGGGGAGGCGTGAACAGGGGCGGCGTAAACAGGGGAGGCGTACACAGGGGCGGCGTGCACAGGGGAGGTGTGCACAGGGGAGGCGTGCACAGGGGAGGCGTGCACAGGGGAGGCGTGCACAGGGGAGGCGTACACATGGGGCGCGGTACACAGGGGCGGCGTACACAGGGGCGGCGTGCACAGGGGAGGCGTACACAGGGGCGGCGTGCACAGGGGAGGCGTGCACAGGGGAGGCGTGCACAGGGGAGGCGTGCACAGGGGAGGCGTACACATGGGGCGCGGTACACAGGGGCGCGGTGCACAGGGGCGGCGTGCACAGGGGCGCGGTGCACAGGGGCGGCGTACACAGGGGCACGGTACACAGGGGCGGCGTGCACAGGGGCGGCGTACACATGGGGCGGCGTACACAGGGGCGGCGTACACATGGGGCGGTGTGCACAGGGGCGGCGTACAAATGGGGCGGCGTACACAGGGGCGCGGTACACAGGGGCGGCGTACACATGGGGCGGCGTGCACAGGGGCGGTGTACACAGGGGCGGCGTACACATGGGGCGGCGTACACAGGGGCGCGGTGCACAGGGGCGGCGTACACATGGGGCGGCGTACACAGGGGCGCGGTGCACAGGGGCGGCGTGCACAGGGGCGCGGTACACAGGGGCGGCGTGCACAGGGGCGCGGTACACAGGGGCGGCGTACACATGGGGCGGCGTGCACAGGGGCGGCGTACACAGGGGCGCGGTGCACAGGTGTGGTGTGCACAGGGGCGGCGTACACAGGGGCGGCGTGCACAGGGGCGGCGTGCACAGGGGCGGCGTACACAGGGGCGCGGTGCACAGGGGTGGCGTACACATGGAGCGGCGTACACAGGGGCGCGGTGCACAGCTGCTGGCTAAACAGCATTCATGTTCACCAGACCAGTCTGTGCAGAGAGGAGGGAAAACTGACCACTTCCTGCATTTGGTCATTTTTTGCTGTTGCTAAAGACTAAAAGGCCATAGTGACGCAGCCTCGGGTGCAATTTCCCAGTAAGTGAGACACCTAATGGCTGAAAACATGCAAAAAAAAAAATAGATGAAGTAAATTGCAAAGATAAAATATATTTCCTCCCCTGCAAGATTTCGGGATCATTTTATAATATAGTAAAATAAAAACAAAAAACACCAAAAATTCTTAAAAATATGTTTTTAACATAAAAACTTAAAGAGAACCTATCACCAAAAAGTATACTCTTATTTTACAGTAGGGAGGAAATAAACACATAAAACAAATCACCCCTGGAAGCATTAGGTCTATTAATTCTATCATTATATTGTAAGAAAACTACCATGGAAAAAGCTCATAGAAGTGGCCATCTTGTGGATGGCGCCTGTATACACAGGCTGGCAGTTGCACATATAGGCCACGCCCCCAGATTCCAAGCTTGTGTGCACTGCAGCCTCTTATTAGCAGCAGGGTTAGTACTTTGGACTGTAAGGTTTCTCCAGTGTATCTAAACCAGTTATTTGTGATACTGTCTGCTCAAAAGCGGTAAACACACTACGGAATAAATAACCTGCTGCGGATTCTGTCGCTCCATTTTATGGTTAAGGAGATGACGGACGGCGGAATCTGGCCGACCACAGAATGAAGTCTATGGCATGGGCGGAGATGCGTGCAATTGGGGGTGAGGAATCCACTGCGGGTTATGAGCGCACTTTAATGTGCCACCGTGTTCTAATGAACTGTTGCTGTCCTCCTCATGTACTGTGCTGCTGCCTCCACCTCTTGCATTGTGTCACTGTGTCTTCCTCATGTAATGTGCTACTGCCTCCACCTCTTGCATTGTGTCACTGTGTCCCCCTCATGTACTGTGCTACTGCCTCCCCCTCTTGCATTGTGTCACTGTGTCCCCCTCATGTACTGTGCTGATGCCTCCACCTCTTGCATTGTGTCACTGTGTCCTCCTCATGTACTGTGCTGCTGCCTCCACCTCTTGCATTGTGTCACTGTGTCCTCCTCATGTAATGTGCTGCTGCCTCCACCTCTTGCATTGTGTCACTGTGTCCCCCTCATGTAATGTGCTGCTGCCTCCCCCTCTTGCATTGTGTCACTGTGTCCTCCTCATGTACTGTGCTACTGCCTCCCCCTCTTGCATTGTGTCACTGTGTCCCCCTCATGTAATGTGCTACTGCCTCCCCCTCTTGCATTGTGTCACTGTGTCCCCCTCATGTAATGTGCTGCTGCCTCCCCCTCTTGCATTGTGTCACTGTGTCCCCCTCATGTACTGTGCTACTGCCTCCACCTCTTGCATTGTGTCACTGTGTCCCCCTCATGTACTGTGCTACTGCCTCCACCTCTTGCATTGTGTCACTGTGTCCCCCTCATGTACTGTGCTACTGCCTCCACCTCTTGCATTGTGTCACTGTGTCCCCCTCATGTAATGTGCTGCTGCCTCCACCTCTTGCATTGTGTCACTGTGTCCCCCTCATGTACTGTGCTGCTGCCTCCCCCTCTTGCATTGTGTCACTGTGTCCCCCTCATGTAATGTGCTGCTGCCTCCACCTCTTGCATTGTGTCACCCTCATGTAATGTGCTGCTGCCTCCCCCTCTTGCATTGTGTCACTGTGTCCCCCTCATGTACTGTGCTGCTGCCTCCCCCTCTTGCATTGTGTCACTGTGTCCCCCTCATGTAATGTGCTGCTGCCTCCCCCTCTTGCATTGTGTCACTGTGTCCCCCTCATGTACTGTGCTGCTGCCTCCACCTCTTGCATTGTGTCACTGTGTCCCCCTCATGTAATGTGCTGCTGCCTCCCCCTCTTGCATTGTGTCACTGTGTCCCCCTCATGTAATGTGCTGCTGCCTCCCCCTCTTGCATTGTGTCACTGTGTCCCCCTCATGTAATGTGCTGCTGCCTCCCCCTCTTGCATTGTGTCACTGTGTCCCCCTCATGTAATGTGCTGCTGCCTCCACCTCTTGCATTGTGTCACTGTGTCCCCCTCATGTAATGTGCTGCTGCCTCCCCCTCTTGCATTGTGTCACTGTGTCCCCCTCATGTACTGTGCTACTGCCTCCACCTCTTGCATTGTGTCACTGTGTCCCCCTCATGTACTGTGCTACTGCCTCCACCTCTTGCATTGTGTCACTGTGTCCCCCTCATGTACTGTGCTGCTGCCTCCACCTCTTGCATTGTGTCACTGTGTCCCCCTCATGTACTGTGCTGCTGCCTCCACCTCTTGCATTGTGTCACTGTGTCCCCCTCATGTAATGTGCTGCTGCCTCCCCCTCTTGCATTGTGTCACTGTGTCCCCCTCATGTACTGTGCTGCTGCCTCCACCTCTTACATTGTGTCACTGTGTCCCCCTCATGTACTGTGCTACTGCCTCCACCTCTTGCATTGTGTCACTGTGTCCCCCTCATGTAATGCGCTGCTGCCTCCACCTCTTGCATTGTGTCACTGTGTCCCCCTCATGTAATGTGCTGCTGCCTCCCCCTCTTGCATTGTGTCACTGTGTCCCCCTCATGTAATGTGCTGCTGCCTCCACCTCTTGCATTGTGTCACTGTGTCCCCCTCATGTACTGTGCTGCTGCCTCCACCTCTTGCATTGTGTCACTGTGTCCCCCTCATGTAATGCGCTGCTGCCTCCACCTCTTGCATTGTGTCACTGTGTCTTCCTCATGTAATGTGCTGCTGCCTCCACCTCTTGCATTGTGTCACTGTGTCTTCCTCATGTAATGTGCTGCTGCCTCCACCTCTTGCATTGTGTCACTGTGTCCCCCTCATGTAATGCGCTGCTGCCTCCACCTCTTGCATTGTGTCACTGTGTCTTCCTCATGTAATGTGCTGCTGCCTCCACCTCTTGCATTGTGTCACTGTGTCTTCCTCATGTAATGTGCTGCTGCCTCCACCTCTTGCATTGTGTCACTGTGTCCCCCTCATGTAATGCGCTGCTGCCTCCCCCTCTTGCATTGTGTCACTGTGTCCCCCTCATGTACTGTGCTGCTGCCTCCACCTCTTGCATTGTGTCACTGTGTCCCCCTCATGTAATGCGCTGCTGCCTCCACCTCTTGCATTGTGTCACTGTGTCCCCCTCATGTAATGCGCTGCTGCCTCCACCTCTTGCATTGTGTCACTGTGTCCCCCTCATGTACTGTGCTGATGCCTCCACCTCTTGCATTGTGTCACTGTGTCCTCCTCATGTACTGTGCTGCTGCCTCCACCTCTTGCATTGTGTCACTGTGTCCTCCTCATGTACTGTGCCATTGTTCCTTATAATTAATGGACTGTTTCTCTAATCAATGTTTCCCAATCTTTAAAGAGGACCTGTCACCTCCCGTGCCGGGGTGACAGGCTCCCGACCCCCTGTTAGATCCCCCTATACTCACCTGATCCCGCCGGGTCCCGCTTCCTGAGCCGGTCGGGTCACGGAGATATCAGCGCCCGAAGCCCGGCGCGCGCTGAGAGATGAGTCCGATGCCCATAGACAATAACGGAGCATCGGACTCCCCATTCATTCTCTATGGGCATCTGACTCTGCTGCCAGGCTTCGGGCGCTGAAATCTCCGTGACCCGACCGGCTCAGAAAGCGGGACCCGGCGGGATCACGTAAGTATAGGGGTCGGGAGCCTGTCACCCCGGCACGGGGGGTGACAGGTGTCCTTTAACTCTCTAGCTGAAAAATGACAACTCTCATCATGAACTGGCAGCAGGACATGGGTGTTTGTAGTTCTGCGACATACAGACTGCAGAACTACAACTCCTACCATGAGGTGCCAGCAGGACATGATGGGGGTTGTAATTCTGCAACCTGGAGAGCCACAGGCTGAATAGGGCGGGACAGTAGCCAAGGAGGTAAGTGGGTGTTATTATTTTCACCCCCCCCCCATCCACCAGGGCATTCTGAAAAAAGGGGCCCTTGCCGGAGTATCCTTTTAACCCCCTGTGGGCCAGAAAGTAGCCCCTTTCATCCACCCTTCATTTACTATTTTTTTTTTCTTTTTTAGACACCGGTATCTCCAGGACTATGTTGTATTCTGTGGACTACGTTGATGACCAGCTTTTTTTTTTTTAATAAAATGGTCAACGAGGGGTTTAGGGGTGTTTTTTTTTTTATAAAAAATATTTATCTATTGTGTTGTGTTTTTTTTTGCTTTATATTACAGGCTTAGTAGTGGAAGCTGTCTGATAGATGGAATCCATTACTAAGTTGGGGCCTAGTGTTAGCCGGTATAAAATGGCTAACACTAACCCCCTATTATTACCCCAGTACCCAATGCCACCAGGGGTACTGGGAAGAGCTGGGTGCCAGTGGTCCCAGAGCGTCAAAATTGGCGCTCCTGGACTGGGTGGCAGCAGGCTGGTATTAGGCTGGGGAGGGCCAAAACTGCCCTTCCCACCCTGGTACTACTAGGCTGCTGCTGTTTGGTTTTTTAACCTAACTGGTTATGGAAATATGGAATCTTATGAGTTGTTTTATTTTTTTTTTAATTATAATTTTTTTTTTTAAAGCGAGTAAGAATAGCCTTAACCTCTTAAGGACGCATGACGTACCGGTACGTCATGCGCCCGTAAGAGGTGTTCAGAGCTCTGAACCACCGCGGTTCCGGGTGCCGCTTGTAGCCTGGGACCGCGGGTATTAGCGGGCACAGGCTGATCGCCGTGCCCGCTAATACAGTAATCAGATGCAGCTGTCAAACATGACAGCTGCATCTGATTACCGGCTGCAGCACTTCCCTGGTGTCTAGTGGTGGAGATTGCTCCTCCGGGACGTTGTCCCGCAATCTCTGTTACTGCTGCCGGCCGTGGACCGCTCTAAGATGGCGCCGTCCCCGGTTAGGCACTCGTTTGTTTTCGGCTGCAGCAGCAGAAAGCAAACGAGTGCCAGTCTCATTGATCTTTTCTGTATAACTATACAGCATAGATCTCAATGAGAGATCAAAGTGTATATACTAGAAGTCCCCCAGGGGGAATAACCCTAACCCCAGGGAGGGGGACAAACCCCAACCCCAGGGAGGGGGACTAACCCCAACCCCAGGGAGGGGGAATAACCCTAACCCCAGGGGGGGAATAACCCTAACCCCAGGGGGGGAATAACCCCAACCCCAGGGAGGGGGAATAACCCTAACCCCAGGGAGGGGGAATAACCCTAACCCCAGGGAGGGGGAATAACCCTAACCCCAGGGGGGAATAACCCCAACCCCAGGGGGGAATAACCCCAACCCCAGGGAGGGGGAATAACCCCAACCCCAGGGAGAGGGAATAACCCCAACCCCAGGGGGGGAATAACCCCAACCCCAACCCCAGGGAGGGGGAATAACCCTAACCCCAGGGAGGGGGAATAACCCTAACCCCAGGGGGGAATAACCCCAACCCCAGGGGGGAATAACCCCAACCCCAGGGAGGGGGAATAACCCCAACCCCAGGGAGAGGGAATAACCCCAACCCCAGGGGGGCTTCTAGTATATGTGAAAAAAAAAAAAGTATTGTTATTAGTAAAAAGCCCCCTCCCCTAATAAAAGTTAGAATCACCCCCCTTTTCCCAGGTTATAAATAAAAGTAAATAAATAAACATGTTTGCTATCGCCGCGTGCGTAATCGCCCAAACTATTAATCACATTCCTGATCTCGCACGGTAAACGGCGTCAGCGCAAGAAAATCCCAAAGTGCAAAATTGCGCATTTTTGGTCGCATCAAATCCAAAAAAAATGTAATAGAAAGCGATCAAAAAGTCGTATATGCGCAATCAAGGTACCGATAGAAAGATCACATCATGGCGCAAAAAATTACACCTGACACAGCCCCATAGACCAAAGGATAAAAGCGCTATAAGCCGGGAATGGAGCGATTGTAAGGAACGTATATTTGTTAACAACGGTTTGAATTTTTTACCGGCCATCAGATACAATATAAGTTATACATGTTATATATCGTTTTAATCTTGAGGAACATATATAACAAGTCAGTTTTACCTCAGGGCGAATGGCGTAAAAACACATTCCCCCCAAATAAAAGAAATGCATTTTTTTGTTCAATTTCACCACAATTTTAATTTTTTCTGGTTTCGCAGTGTAATTTATGGTAAAATTCAGCCGTCATTGCAAAGTACAATTAGTGACGCAAAAAATAAGGATAAGGGCTCATGTGGGTTTCTAGGTGGAAAAATGCAAGTGCTATGTATGGCCGTATATACACAAGGAGGAAAAAACGAAAATTGGCCCCGTCCTTAAAGGGTAAAGTGTCACTGTCGTTAAAATTTTTATTGCAGAAATCAATAGTCCAGGCGATTTTAAGAAACTTTGTAATTGGGTTTATTAGCCGAAAAATGCATTTTTATCATGAAAAAGCAGTTTGAAGCTCTCCCCTGTCTTCATGGTTTTCCTATGGAGAGAGAAAGTAAAGGCAGCAAAAACAGGACAATAAAGAGTTAATTTACACTCACATCCTGGGCTCCCTCCTCTGACAGTCACCACTGAGCTATCTGACTTCTAATTAGGGCTCTGAATAGCTCCCCTGCTGTGTAATCCTTTGTTCTCAGCTCTCTGCTGTCAGCTAATCTCCCTCCCTCCCCCTCCCCTCTTCATAGACCAGACAGATCCGACTGATGAAAAAACAGTCGAGATTTCCTGATTCTGAGCAGTGGATGACAGAAAGGAGAGGAGGGGGGGGGGGCCTGGGAAAAGCTTTTTACATGCAGATAATGGCAGATTTGGCTAATAAACCCAATTACAAAGTTTCTTAAAATCGCTTGGACTATTGATTTCTGCAAAAAAAAAAATTAACGACAGTGACACTTTAACCCCTGCCTCCCTGGGCCAGGCTGCAAGTAAACATAAGTGCTGCATACTCACGGGATTGGGCCGCCGCGCTGATTCCGGGGTGTCATTCTCTGATCCGCCGCTCCGTTCCGGAGTTACAGCATTCTTTGTATGCTGATGGATCAGACTTGACATCAGCATACAAAGAACACTAACTCCGGAATGGAGCGGCGGATCTGCCAACGGCTGACACCCCCGGAATCCGCGCGGCGGCCTGATTTGCGCTCCTGGGCTGGGTGGCAGCAGGCTGGTATTATTAGGCTGGGGAGGGCCAAAATAAATGGCTGGTTGGTTATGGAAATAGGGGGAACCCTACTCGCTTTTTTTTTTTTTAAATAAATAAATAATAAATAATAATAATAAATAATAATAAAAAACCCGCATAGGATTCCCCCTATTTCCATAACCAGGCACTTAAGGCCATTGCATTACTGTAAAGTGAAAATTTGGTGATAGGTTCTCTTTAAACAGTAGGTAATTTCCTGATGGCCAATTCCTTTTAACTACCTGTTAAGATCCACACTTGAGTAGAGCTCAAGGCCCTTGCTGAAGTATTTGTGCTGGGAGTCCAGGCATGACAGTGATGCTGCACAGGTACCATGCTTTATCCATTCATGTTTCCTACAAAAGAAGAAATCAGTCGGAGTAATATAATACTAAACTTTATACAAACTCTTCTGTCCTGTTATGTTAAAGGCATTGTGTTAAATTAGCTCTAGGCAGAGAGAGAATACGCCTGCAAGCATCTCTGTGTTAAGGCCCTATTCCACGGAACGATTATCATCCGTATTCGGCCAATATCGGCCGCTACGGACGATAATCGTCCCGTGGAATAGAGTGCAGCGATCAGCCGCCATCGTTCATGTCGGCATCGTTGCTTGTTGAAAAACAAGCGACTGATATAGCAGCGATCTGCTGCTGGCGCTCCGTTGAATAAGAGCGTCGGCAGCAGACGCTGCTGTATCCTATGGGCTGCCCGGACGATCAGCGATCCTCCGAGCAGCCCCTCCGCATCTCCCCGCCGCCCCTCCCGCACTCACCCGCTCGCTGCAGCTGCGTTGAATAGCGGCGGCAGCGAGCGGGAAACAAGGAGCAAACGAGTGCTCAGAGCGCTTGTTTGCTCCTCTAAATCAGTGCTTCCCAACCTTTTCCACCTCGGGGCACCCCTACTAAATAAGGTTCTACAAAATAAGAAAACCGTCATACAGTGACTGACAGGTGACGTCTTCTTTGATCTGAGGAGTCACTTTCCCTTTTCCTCTCCATCCGCCATGATGATTCCTTCCAGCTACTTTTCATCTCTTCAGAACCTGCGAGACAAACAATTTAGGCTCCGCACATTTCTAGCAACTTCCTTCCCCTTCTCCCTCCTGTCGGCTCCCATAGTAACTGCGCTGTTTGGTGTTATGTGCAGTAAAACGACTAGGAATGTGGGATGCCCCCTGTATGTAGGATCCCCTGCTGTGCCCCCTGTATGTAGGATCCCCTGCTGTGCCCCCTGTATGTAGGATCCCCCGCTGTGCCCCCTGTATGTAGGATCCCCTGCTGTGCCCCCTGTATGTAGGATCCCCTGCTGTGCCCCCTGTATGTAGGATCCCCTGCTGTGCCCCCTGTATGTAGGATCCCCCGCTGTGCCCCCTGTATGTAGGATTCCCTGCTGTGCCCCCTGTATGTAGGATCCCCTGCTGTGCCCCCTGTATGTAGGATCCCCCGCTGTGCCCCCTGTATGTAGGATTCCCTGCTGTGCCCCCTGTATGTAGGATCCCCGCTGTGCCCCCTGTATGTAGGATCCCCTGCTGTGCCCCCTGTATGTAGGATTCACTGCTGTGCCCCCATGAACTAATAATGCCCCCAGAGTTGCCCCCATGAACTAATAATGCCCCCAGAGGTGCCCCCATATACTAATAATGCCCCCAGAGGTGCCCCCATACACTAATAATGCCCCCAGAGGTGCCCCCATGAGCTAATAATGCCCCCAGAGGTGCCCCCATGAACTAATAATGCCCCCAGAGGTGCCCCCATGAACTAATAATGCCCCCAAAGGTGCCCCCATGAACTAATAATGCCCCCAGAGGTGCCCCCATATACTAATAATGCCCCCACAGGTGCCCCCATGAACTGATAATGCCCCTAGAGGTGCCCCCATATACTAATAATGCCCTCTGCTGTGCCCCCATGAACTAATAATGCCCCCAGAGGTGCCCCCATGAACTAATAATGCCCCCAGAGGTGCCCCCATGAACTAATAATGCCCCCAGAGGTGCCCCCATGAACTAATAATGTCCCCAGAGGTGCCCCCATATACTAATAATGCCCCCAGAGGTGCCCCCATATACTAATAATGCCCCCAGAGGTGTCCCCATAAACTAATAATGCCCCCAGAGGTGCCCCATATACTAATAATGCCCCCAGAGGTGCCCCATATACTAATAATGCCCCCAGAGGTGCCCCCATATACTAATAATACCCCCAGAGGTGCCCCCATATATTAATAATGCCCCCAGAGGTGCCCCCCATGAACTAATAATGCCCCCAGAGGTGCCCCATATATTAATAATGCCCCCAGAGGTGCCCCCATATACTAATAATGCCCCCAGAGGTGCCCCCATATACTAATAATACCCCCAGAGGTGCCCCATATATTAATAATACCCCCAGAGGTGCCCCCATATATTAATAATGCCCCCAGAGGTGCCCCCATATACTAATAATGCCCCCAGAGGTGCCCCCATATACTAATAATTCCCCCGAGGTGCCCCCCATGAACTAATAATGCCCCCTGCTCTTCCCATTAAAAAAAAAACAAACATCCTACTCACCTAATCCGCGCTGTGCAGGCAGCAGCTCTTCCTCCTCCTCTTCTGGCTCCATCTTGCGAGCCGCGGGGACGGGACTTCCGGCAGGCGTGATGACGTCACATGATCACGCCTGCAGGAGAGGTCACGTCCCGGCCTCCCATAGGCTGCTGGCATGAAGTGCCGGGGGCCTATGGGAGTAAATATAGGAGCAGGACGCTGACAGGTCCTGCTCCTGTATTCTGCTTACTTTAATGTTCCGCCCGCTCACAGTGCTCACTGTGCAGGCGGAACATGAAAGTGATCCGTGCATCCCGAGAAGCTGCGCGGCCGCAGCTTCTCGGGATGTTAAAGAGACAGCGCACATTTCCCACCGGGATCCCGCGACACCCCTGGCGGGTTCTCCCGGCACACCAGTGTGCCGCGGCACCCCGGTTGGGAAACGCTGCTCTAAACGACCCATGGAATAGGGGCTTTAGAGTTCAGTCTGTGTGTGTGAATTCGGCTGGAAGAATCAGGCGACGCCCGAAAATGCTAAAGAATTGATAACTTTCCCTGAATAGTGAGTAAAGGTTACCAGAAGCTGAGGGAACTGAGTGATCCTATAATGGAGGTACAGGTTGCTCAGGAAGATGATCTAGCGGGGTCGGCATTCCTAGACACAGCCAGGGGTGTTAATCAAATTGTTCAAAAGCTCCCTTATAATTCACAGAAGTGGATCATCCATGGTCTCCATTATAAACAGGTTCACAATGTCCCATTTCCTCCTTTTACCGTGTTTTTAGACTCAACAGGCGAGAATTAGACCCCTGTTTTGATTTTACTTTGTCACGTTCCACTCCCCCTGGTGTTAAACCTCTCAACCACCAGCAGCAGTCCACAAAACTAACGTTACCTCTTCAGGTTTTCCTTCCAGAGGGTTTAAGTCCTCTCAAGAGAAGAACGAGAGGTTAGGTTAATTCTTGCCTGTTGAGTCTAAAAACACGGTAAAAGGAGGAAATGGGACATTGTGAACCTGTTTATAATGGGGACCATGGATGATCCACTTCTGTGAATTATAAGGGAGCTTTTGAACAATTTGATTAACACCCCTGGCTGTGTCTAGGAATGCCGACCCCAGTAGATCTCCTTCTTCCTGAGCAACCTGTACCTCCATTATAGGATCACTCAGTTCCCTCAGCTTCTGGTAACCTTTACTCACTATTCAGGGAAAGTTATCAATTCTCTAGCATTTTCTATAGCTTCTACTGACCCATAACACTTATCAAGTCTTTCCCACACCATCCCTAAAGCAAATGTACCATCAGTAGATCCACTTTAAGTACTGCCTATGTATAGAACGGCGCCAGCGCGAAGAAGCCGATGCCACGGTCCTTTTTTTTTTTTTTTAAGTAACCCGATTCCTGTGTGTGGTGCTGTTCTATTCACGGACACTGGGGGCAGGCAGGAAACCCCTGCCCCTCTATGATGCGTCTCCATTAGAATCAGTGGGTCATGGAGGGGCAAGGGTTTCCCCCCCACTGGCTCCTGCCTCCAGTGCTTCAACCCGGCCCAGTGGCCATGAATAGAATGGCGTCATACATGGGGACCGGCTTCCCCGCACCAGCACCATTCTATACATAGGCGGTACTACTGATGGTACATGTGCCTGTGTCAGGATGATTTATGTCTCCGATTCTTTTGGCCATGCTCTGTGGCTTTCAGCACAATTGCTCTTTAGCTAAAGGACTTTTAGGAGGAAAGTCCTGTTCAAAAATCTGCCCTGTAAGAATCTGTCCAGCAGGCCATCGGGATCAAGATATATGAAATCTTAGATGATCAGAGCAACAGGTCTTTAGCTAAGTCCACCTTCTTTGACACCTTTAACACTTTAGGGCCCAGTTCTCCCTACTCTTTAAGGACATGTGCAGGTACGGTAGAAACAGCAGGGAGAAAAGCAACTGGGTACAAAGCCAAATCTATGGCTGGTCAGACCTGCTCATCACTGCCAACCATATTGGAGTGCAATCATATTCACACCAACAGGTCTGAGATACCAACATGAGAGGTAGCGGCATTCCACCCCCATTTGAAGCATATAGCTCACCCGATACCTGAATTAGACCCAGAGGCTCCGATAGCCAGAGTCCTTGGGAGAGATATACTAGGAGTCCATGAAGCTAGAGGACAGATTACCAGCAGAATGCTCCATATGCCCAGAGACTTGACCTAGGGTGGATCATTACAGGACATATCTGTCTAAGACAGGGGTGTCAAACTCAAATACACAATGGGTCAAATTAAAAAATTTGGACAAAGTCGTGGGCCAACCTTAATGTTTGCTGAAGCGTGCGTACAGCGTTCTTGTCAGAGCGATGTGCATCTCCAGACGCTGGACAGTATGATAAATGATATGATCAATTGCTATAGCAGGGCCGTTTCTAGGGGTGGGCGAGCCAGGCCACCGCACGGGGCACCCACAGCTAGGGGGTGCCAGGCGGCGCCCGACAGTACCCGGCCCGCAGCCCCCGCATCATTAGGACTGTTCCGGGGATCTGGAATCTAAGTTCCAGATCCCCTGGCCAGAGCGACCATTAGCTGTGCGTACAGCAGGCACAGCTAGGGGAAACAGCAGCCGGGGCAGAGACAGAGGCTTCCTGTGCAGGCGGCTGTGTATGACAGGTGGCGGCCTGCACCGGAAGCCAGAAGAGGACGGACTCACCAAGAAGAGGAGCTGGAGGCAGCAGGGACAGAGGTGAGTATCTGGTGGGGGATCCTGTACAGAGGGAGCCCCGATATGTCCCGATAAGCCCGCCGCCCCCCCAGCGATAAGCCCCGCCCCCAGCGCCAGAGCTGACAAGTCACCCAGCTCTCCCCTAATCCTGAATGTCAGTATAATGGAGGTCACCCAGCTCTCCCCTAATCCTGTATGTCAGTATAATGGAGGTCACCCAGCTCTCCCCTAATCCTGTATGTCAGTGTATAATGGAGGTCACCCAGCTCTCCCCTAATCCTGTATGTCAGTATAATGGAGGTCACCCAGCTCTCCCCTAATCCTGTATGTCAGTATAATGGAGGTCACCCAGCTCTCCCCTAATCCTGTATGTCAGTATAATGGAGATCACCGAGCTCTCCCCTATTCCTGTATGTCAGTGTATAATGGAGGTCACCCAGCTCTCCCCTAATCCTGTATGTCAGTATAATGGAGGTCACCCAGCTTTCCCAGTATCCTGTATGTCAGTGTATAATGGAGGTCACCCAGCTCTCCCAGCATCCTGTATGTCAGTGTATAATGGAGGTCACACAGCTTTCCCAGTATCCTGTATGGCAGTGTATAATGGAGGTCACCCAGCATCCTGTATGTCAGTGTATAATGGAGGTCACCCAGCTCTCCCCTAATCCTGTATGTCAGTGTATAATGGAGGTCACCCAGCTCTCCCAGCATCCTGTATGGCAGTGTATAATGGAGGTCACCCAGCTCTCCCCTAATCCTGTATGTCAGTGTATAATGGAGGTCACCCAGCTCTCCCCTAATCCCGTATGGCAGTGTATAATGGAGGTCACCCAGCTCTCCCCTAATCCTGTATGTCAGTATAATGGAGGTCACCCAGCTCTCCCCTATTCCTGTATGTCAGTATAATGGAGGTCATCCAGCTCTCCCCTAATCCTGTATGTCAGTATAATGGAGGTCATCCAGCTCTCCCCTAATCCTGTATGTCAGTATAATGGAGGTCATCCAGCTCTCCCAGCATCCTGTATGGCAGTGTATAATGGAGGTCACCCAGCTCTCCCAGCATCCTGTATGTCAGTGTATAATGGAGGTCACACAGCTTTCCCAGTATCCTGTATGTCAGTGTATAATAGAGGTCACCCAGCTTTCCCAGCATCCTGTATGTCAGTATAATGGAGGTCACCCAGCTCTCCCCTAATCCTGTATGTCAGTGTATAATGGAGGCCACCCAGCTCTCCCCTAATCCTGTATGTCAGTATAATGGAGGTCACCCAGCTCTCCCCTAATCCTGTATGTCAGTATAATGGAGGTCACCCAGCTCTCCCCTAATCCTGAATGTCAGTATAATGGAGGTCACCCAGCTCTCCCCTAATCCTGAATGTCAGTATAATGGAGGTCACCCAGCTCTCCCCTAATCCTGTATGTCAGTATAATGGAGGTCACCCAGCTCCCCCCTAATCCTGTATGTCAGTGTATAATGGAGGTCACCCAGCTCTCCCAGCATCCTGTATGTCAGTGTATAATAGAGGTCACCCAGCTTTCCCAGCATCCTGTATGTCAGTATAATGGAGGTCACCCAGCTCTCCCCTAATCCTGTATGTCAGTGTATAATGGAGGCCACCCAGCTCTCCCCTAATCCTGTATGTCAGTATAATGGAGATCACCCAGCTCTCCCCTAATCCTGTATGTCAGTATAATGGAGGTCACCCAGCTCTCCCCTAATCCTGAATGTCAGTATAATGGAGGTCACCCAGCTCTCCCCTAATCCTGAATGTCAGTATAATGGAGGTCACCCAGCTCTCCCCTAATCCTGTATGTCAGTATAATGGAGGTCACCCAGCTCTCCCCTATTCCTGTATGTCAGTGTATAATGGAGGTCACCCAGCTCTCCCAGCATCCTGTATGGCAGTATAATGGAGGTCACCCATCTCTCCCCTATTCCTGTATGTCAGTATAATGGAGGTCACCCAGCTCTCCCCTAATCCTATATGTCAGTGTATAATGGAGGTCACCCAGCGCTCCCCTAATCCTGTATGTCAGTATAATGGAGGTCACCCAGCTCTCCCCTAATCCTGTATGTCAGTATAATGGAGGTCACCCAGCTCTCCCCTAATCCTGTATGTCAGTGTATAATGGAGATCACCCAGCTCTCCCAGCACCCTGTATGTCAGTATAATGGAGGTCACCCAGCTCTCCCCTAATCCTGTATGTCAGTGTATAATGGAGGTCACCCAGCTCTCCCCTATTCCTGTATGTCAGTATAATGGAGGTCACCCAGCTCTCCCCTAATCCTGAATGTCAGTATAATGGAGGTCACCCAGCTCTCCCCTAATCCTGTATGTCAGTATAATGGAGGTCACCCAGCTCTCCGCTAATCCTGTATGGCAGTGTATAATGGAGGTCACCCAGCGCTCCCCTAATCCTGTATGTCAGTATAATGGAGGTCACCCAGCTCTCCCCTAATCCTGTATGTCAGTATAATGGAGGTCACCCAGCTCTCCCCTATTCCTGTATGTCAGTGTATAATGGAGGTCACCCAGCTCTCCCAGCATCCTGTATGGCAGTATAATGGAGGTCACCCATCTCTCCCCTATTCCTGTATGTCAGTATAATGGAGGTCACCCAGCTCTCCCCTAATCCTATATGTCAGTGTATAATGGAGGTCACCCAGCGCTCCCCTAATCCTGTATGTCAGTATAATGGAGGTCACCCAGCGCTCCCCTAATCCTGTATGTCAGTATAATGGAGGTCACCCAGCTCTCCCCTAATCCTGTATGTCAGTATAATGGAGGTCACCCAGCTCTCCCCTATTCCTGTATGTCAGTGTATAATGGAGGTCACCCAGCTCTCCCAGCATCCTGTATGGCAGTATAATGGAGGTCACCCATCTCTCCCCTATTCCTGTATGTCAGTATAATGGAGGTCACCCAGCTCTCCCCTAATCCTGTATGTCAGTATAATGGAGGTCACCCAGCTCTCCCCTAATCCTGTATGTCAGTGTATAATGGAGATCACCCAGCTCTCCCAGCACCCTGTATGTCAGTATAATGGAGGTCACCCAGCTCTCCCCTAATCCTGTATGTCAGTGTATAATGGAGGTCACCCAGCTCTCCCCTATTCCTGTATGTCAGTATAATGGAGGTCACCCAGCTCTCCCCTAATCCTGAATGTCAGTATAATGGAGGTCACCCAGCTCTCCCCTAATCCTGTATGTCAGTATAATGGAGGTCACCCAGCTCTCCGCTAATCCTGTATGGCAGTATAATGGAGGTCACCCAGCTCTCCCCTAATCCTGTATGTCAGTATAATGGAGGTCACCCAGCTCTCCCAGCATCCTGTATGTCAGTGTATAATGGAGGTCACACAGCTTTCCCAGTATCCTGTATGTCAGTGTATAATAGAGGTCACCCAGCTTTCCCAGCATCCTGTATGTCAGTATAATGGAGATCACCCAGCTCTCCCCTAATCCTGTATGTCAGTGTATAATGGAGATCACCCAGCTCTCCCCTAATCCTGTATGTCAGTATAATGGAGGTCACCCAGCTCTCCCCTAATCCTGAATGTCAGTATAATGGAGGTCACCCAGCTCTCCCCTAATCCTGAATGTCAGTATAATGGAGGTCACCCAGCTCTCCCCTAATCCTGTATGTCAGTATAATGGAGGTCACCCAGCTCTCCCCTAATCCTGTATGTCAGTGTATAATGGAGGTCACCCAGCTCTCCCCTAATCCTGTATGTCAGTATAATGGAGGTCACCCAGCTCTCCCCTAATCCTGTATGTCAGTGTATAATGGAGATCACCCAGCTCTCCCAGCACCCTGTATGTCAGTATAATGGAGGTCACCCAGCTCTCCCCTAATCCTGTATGTCAGTATAATGGAGGTCACCCAGCTCTCCCCTAATCCTGTATGTCAGTGTATAATGGAGGTCACCCAGCTCTCCCCTATTCCTGTATGTCAGTATAATGGAGGTCACCCAGATCTCCCCTAATCCTGAATGTCAGTATAATGGAGGTCACCCAGCTCTCCGCTAATCCTGTATGGCAGTATAATGGAGGTCACCCAGCTCTCCCCTAATCCTGTATGTCAGTATAATGGAGGTCACCCAGCTCTCCCCTAATCCTGTATGTCAGTGTATAATGGGGATCACCCAGCTCTCCCCTAATCCTGTATGTCAGTGTATAATGGGGATCACCCAGCTCTCCCCTAATCCTGTATGTCAGTATAATGGAGGTCACCCAGCTCTCCCAGCATCCTGTATGTCAGTATAATGGAGGTCACCCAGCTCTCCCCTAATCCTGTATGTCAGTGTATAATGGAGGTCACCCAGCTCTCCCCTAATCCTGTATGTCAGTATATAATGGAGGTCACCCAGCTCTCCCCTAATCCTGTATGTCAGTATATAATGGAGGTCACCCAGCTCTCCCCTAATCCTGTATGTCAGTATAATGGAGGTCACCCAGCTCTCCCCTAATCCTGTATGTCAGTATAATGGAGGTCACCCAGCTCTCCCCTAATCCTGTATGTCAGTGTGATGGAGGTCACCTAGCTTTCCCAGTATCCTGTATGTCAGTGTATAATGGAGGTCACCCAGCTCTCCCAGTATCCTGTATGTCAGTGTAATGGAGGTCACCCAGCTCTCCCAGCACCCTGTATGTCAGTGTAATGGAGGTCATCCAGCTCTCCCAGCATCCTGTATGTCAGTGTAATGGAGGTCATCCAGCTCTCCCAGCACCCTGTATGTCAGTGTAATGGAGGTCATCCAGCTCTCCCAGCACCCTGTATGTCAGTGTAATGGAGGTCATCCAGCTCTCCCAGCATCCTGTATGTCAGTGTGATGGAGGTCACCTAGCTTTCCCAGCACCCTGTATGTCAGTGTAATGGAGGTTATCCAGCTCTCCCAGCATCCTGTATGTCAGTGTAATGGAGGTCACCCAGCTCTCCCCTAATCCTGTATGTCAGTGTAATGGAGGTCATCCAGCTCTCCCAGCACCCTGTATGTCAGTGTAATGGAGGTCATCCAGCTCTCCCAGCATCCTGTATGTCAGTGTAATGGAGGTCATCCAGCTCTCCCAGCACCCTGTATGTCAGTGTAATGGAGGTCATCCAGCTCTCCCAGCACCCTGTATGTCAGTGTAATGGAGGTCATCCAGCTCTCCCAGCACCCTGTATGTCAGTGTAATGGAGGTCATCCAGCTCTCCCAGCATCCTATATGTCAGTGTAATGGAGGTCATCCAGCTCTCCCAGCACCCTGTATGTCAGTGTAATGGAGGTCATCCAGCTCTCCCAGCACCCTGTATGTCAGTGTAATGGAGGTCATCCAGCTCTCCCAGCACCCTGTATGTCAGTGTAATGGAGGTCATCCAGCTCTCCCAGCATCCTATATGTCAGTGTAATGGAGGTCATCCAGCTCTCCCAGCACCCTGTATGTCAGTGTAATGGAAGTTATCCAGCTCTCCCAGCATCCTGTATGTCAGTGTAATGGCGGTCATCCAGCTCTCCCAGCACCCTGTATGTCAGTGTAATGGAGGTCATCCAGCTCTCCCAGCATCCTATATGTCAGTGTAATGGAGGTCATCCAGCTCTCCCAGCATCCTGTATGTCAGTATAATGGAGGTCATCCAGCTCTCTCAGCATCCTGTATGTCAGTGTAATGGAGGTTATCCAGCTCTCCCAGCATCCTGTATGTTAGTGTAATGGAGGTCATCCAGCTCTCCCCTAATCCTGTATGTCAGTATAATAGAGGTCATCCAGCTCTCCCAGCACCCTGTATGTCAGTGTAATGGAGGTCATCCAGCTCTCCCAGCATCCTGTATATCAGTGTAATGGAGGTCATCCAGCTCTCCCAGCACCCTGTATGTCAGTGTAATGGAGGTCATCCAGCTCTCCCAGCATCCTGTATGTCAGTGTAATGGAGGTCATCCAGCTCTCCCAGCACCCTGTATGTCAGTGTAATGGAGGTTATACAGCTCTCCCAGCATCCTGTATGTCAGTGTAATGGAGGTTATCCAGCTCTCCCAGCACCCTGTATGTCAGTGTAATGGAGGTCATCCAGCTCTCCCAGCACCCTGTATGTCAGTGTAATGGAGGTCATCCAGCTCTCCCAGCACCCTGTATGTCAGTGTAATGGAGGTCATCCAGCTCTCCCAGCATCCTGTATGTCAGTGTAATGGAGGTCATCCAGCTCTCCCAGCATCCTGTATGTCAGTGTAATGGCGGTCATCCAGCTCTCCCAGCATCCTGTATGTCAGTGTAATGGAGGTTATCCAGCTCTCCCAGCACCCTGTATGTCAGTGTAATGGAGGTCATCCAGCTCTCCCAGCATCCTATATGTCAGTGTAATGGAGGTCATCCAGCTCTCCCAGCATCCTATATGTCAGTGTAATGGAGGTTATACAGCTCTCCCAGCATCCTGTATGTCAGTGTAATGGAGGTTATCCAGCTCTCCCAGCACCCTGTATGTCAGTGTAATGGAGGTCATCCAGCTCTCCCAGCACCCTGTATGTCAGTGTAATGGAGGTCATCCAGCTCTCCCAGCACCCTGTATGTCAGTGTAATGGAGGTCATCCAGCTCTCCCAGCATCCTGTATGTCAGTGTAATGGAGGTCATCCAGCTCTCCCAGCACCCTGTATGTCAGTGTAATGGAGGTCATCCAGCTCTCCCAGCATACAGTTTGGGACCTTATAGGTGGGAAAGGGGAAGGAAGTTCCTGGACATGTGCGGATCCTGAGATGTTTGTCTGGCAGGTTCAGAAGAGATGAATTGTAGCTGCAAGAAATCATCATGGTGGTCTGAGCCGGATGGAGAGGAAAAGGAAAGTGGCGCCTCAGATCAAAGAAGACGTCACCTGGGAGTCCCTGTATGATGAATTTGTATTGAATAGAACATTATCTGTTAGGAGCGCTGCACTGCTCTATGCTGCAATACACACACTGCTTCTCCCTAGTATCCTGAATCTTGCTAAAAGCCCCCCTACCTTCCCCAGAGCGGAACTGAGTGAGGTGGGGGGGGGGGGGGGGGGGGGGCGCTTTTATCAAAATTCGCCCTGTTGCCAAAATGACCTAGAAACTGGCCTGTGCTATATAGCATGACAAACATAAGATATTTAGAAGCCCCCCTCATACCAGTAGTTAAAAACTTCTGATATTGTGCTGCAGTTATATGGAGAATAATAAAGTGCCTATTCTCACCTCACCATGCCCGCTATCCTCCTGCGGCGTATTTGTATCAGCAGTGACAGCCCACAATCAGTGGCTGCATGGCTGTCCCATCTTAGTCAGTGACTGGTTGAGAGGGCTTTCACTGCCAATACAAGTCCGCTTCAGAAGTGGCAGCGAGGGGACAGAAGGCGTGGGGAGGCAAGAATAAGCTTCTTATTATTTTCCTTATTATGGGCTGCAGCAGTATGAATCTATGGGCCAGCTGTAGGGAATCATTGAATTTCCTTGGCGGGCCAAAAATAGTGACACCTGCACTGTTAGCGTTTAAGCTCCAGAGACGGCGCTTACCCAACAACGGAGAACTTGTCTACAGGCGATTTCTCTCTCTCAAACATAAACTTCAGAGGACACTAGAAGCAAGACATTTCTTTGCCTTCATAGAGAAAATATTTCCAAACCAGCGCAGGTGCGAGATCTATACGCTTCAGGACTCTGAGGAGTGTTGGTACTTACCCATATTCGGTGTATATCATCCAAAGAAACTAGGTCAGATAATAGTATTTGACTCGAGTGCCCAGGGTGAAAGTGTCTCGCTAAATGGTGTCCTCACGTCAGGCCCAGACCTCAACAACAGACTTGTAGGAGGGCTTGCCCGCTTCTACAGAGATGTGGTAGCATTTATGGCCAAAATACAGCACATGTTCCACTGCTTTCTCACAAAGGAAGAACATAGATTCTTTTGGTACAGCGACAACGACCCCTATATAGTAGAGTACCGTATGAGAGTGCACATCTTTGAAAACAGTCCTTCCCCTGCAGTCGCCATCTATGGTCTCAGACATTCTGCCAGGGAGGGCGAAGCAAGGTACAAGTCAGATGTTAGATCCTTTGTGGAAAAGGACTTGTGTGGACGTCTGTTCGAAATCCACACCCACAAATGTGATTACAGTCAGAAGGGCACAAGAAACGCTCGCTCTGTCTAATTTGAGGTTGCACAAAATTGCCTCCAACAGCCAAAAATTAACCATAGCCTTTCCCTCCCAAGACCACTCAAAAGACCTAATGGACTTGGATCTAAGCTCACCCTCCCTTCCCATGCAGAGGAGCCTTGGTTTGTTCTGGGACTGAAAGGTGGATGCATTAACTTTTCAAATCTGCAAAAAAGAAAGTCCCTTCACACGCAGAGGTGTATTGTCTACCATAAACAGCTTATATGATCCTATGAGATTTGTATCTCCTGTTACTATACATGGTAAATGGATGTTAAGAGACTTCACCTAAGACATCTGATTGGAATGATCCACTTCCCTTCGAGAAAAGAGAGCTGTGGGCAAGTTGGAAAAAGTTCCTGGAAGCTTTGTCCAGTCTTCATATTACCTTATGCGTCCGTGCCATCAACAGAAGTCGAAATACAAAGACTTTCTATCTTCTGTGACACCTCAGTCAAAGCAATTGCAGCCGTGTCATACCTAAAAACCATAGAAGTCAAAGAACAATGCCATATAGGCTTCCTTATAAGCCGGACGAAGCTGCCTCCACTCTGTGAACACACAATTCCCAGACTGGAACTCTGTGCCGCTGTGCTTGCAATTGAGTTGGCTAAACTTATAACAGAATTGAACCTGGAAATTAAGGAAGTTGAGTTCTACACAGACAGCAAGGTAGTCCTAGGCTACATCTGCAATGAAACCCAACGCTTTTATGTCTACATCAGCAATCGGGTGCTAAGGATCAGGAGATCCACTTGTCCCAAACAGTGGCAATATGTGCCTACACATCATAATCCGGCGGAACAAGTGACCGGATCTGTCGCACCAAACCACCTTAACGACACAACGTGGTTTACAGGTCCAGCATTCCTATACCGTTCAATGCCCTCCATTACCAGATCCAATGCATTTGAACTGGTAGACCCAGCCCTCAAGTATCTGTTCTATGTACAGTGACTTCAGGACACCACCTCAAGTCTCATAGTTTCAGCAGGTTCTCAACCTGGAAGTCACTTGTTTGTGCTACTGCTTGTCTAGCTCATAAAGCTCAGTCAACATTAGCCATAGAGCTAGAATCCTGCAAAGGTTGGCATCACTGCAAACATGCTTTCCCCATTCCCAACCTAGAAAGGTCCAAGAATGTAATAATTTGCACGATTCAACATGAATGTTATGCTTGCCTAACCAAGCGAAGACCTGTATCTATGGCTAGTGCTTTGAAAAAGCTTGATCCAATCATTGATCAAAATGGGCTACTTAGGATAGGAGGCCGTCTTCAAGAAGCTGAGATGGAATTTATGGAGAAACATCCTATAATAATTCCCGGACATAATCATGTCACAACTCTGCCTGCGTAACATCACCATGTTCAAGTGGAGCACCAGGGCCCATTGTTTACTGAAGGGAATCTACGAGCTGGATAGTTGGAGCAAAAAGATGTGTGAGCAAACTCATCTTCAACTGGGTTACCTGTCACAAACTTTGCGGCACATTTCAGAAGCCAAAGATGGCCAGTCTCCCATCTAACAGACTCAGTACGGGCCCTCCCCAACGTTGGCCCAAATGTATTCGGTCCTTGGTCTGTGGCTACACAGCACACTAGGGGAGTCCAGGTCAGCGCAAAACGATCATGTTTACTTGTATCTCCAGCGGAGCTGTCCATATAGAAGTAGCTGAATCCATGGACAGAAGAAGTTTCATAAATTCACTCCGATGTGTGTAAAGCACATTTGTTCCGACAGAGGCTCAAATTTTGTTGGAGCAGAAAAAGAACTTCAGATTCCTTCCAACTTGGACACTACCAATCTGAAAAAATACTTAAGTAAGCAGGGATGCACCTGGACTTTTAATCTATCATATTCTTCTCACATAGAAGGTGCCTGAGAGAGAATGATCGGCATAGCACATACAGTGGGGAAAAAAAGGATTTAGTCAGTCACCAACTGGGGCAGGTGGGGGTGAATAGAGCAGGAGGGCACATACATTTCCTCCTCCTCTCACCTCCACACACACGTTCCCCTCCCGGTCAGACATGAAGGTCCCGGTCTCTGGAAGAGGCCGCAGGGATTACAGGAGAAGGTAATTTTTTTTACAGCAATCAGGCTGGTGACTATTACACAGCTGTCTGTGGATGGAGACCTTGCTTGGGTGGTTTCCTTGACTGGAGACATGCCTTGGTTTGGCTGTTCCTTCCCGGAGGAAGGTCTGGCTAGCTCACTACGTTGAGACTCTCATGGTGTCTCTGGAGTGTTCTTTTGCAGACTATTACATAGGGTAATATCTGCCTATTACATGGAGCCATTACCTCCTTCTTTGATCATCTTTCCGTCATGTCATTACACCCAATGGCTGCTCTCTCACTCTCCCTTGTCCCACAAGCACAATGTCTCACCATAACCTTTAATTTTCCCCTTATTCAAATCGCACATCCAGACCCTGACCACCTTCAGCTGTCTACATTTCAAAAACATTTAGCGAATCTGCGCCTTTCTCAAATTTTTGAGAAAACCGTGCCTGTTGGCTGATCGCTGCACCCGCCTAATAAACAATTTAAATGCAGCTAGTATGTGGCGATCCATACTTGTGGCCAGGCCGGCAGCCAGTGCTGCAATGTCGCTCAATCCCAACTCAGCACTCGATTACTATGGGCTCCAGTGGCCCATAACAATCCAGCACCGATCTCATGAATCAAAGCAGTACACATGTATGAGAGATCAGTGTTGTGATAACAGAAGTCTTCCAGGGTACTACATGTTACTGTAGTAAAAAAAAAAATTATTGATAAAATTTATTGATTAAAAAAAAAAAAAATCAATCTAGTCTGCCCTTCCTCCCTCCCCAGCTCCATCTAGTCTGCCCTTACTCCCTCCTCTTCCCCCCCCCCCCCCGCTCCATCTACTCTGCCCTCCCCTGACTCCATCTAGAGGAGGAGATCTGAGCGCCATGCAGAGTGCCCCCCACTGTGTAGGCCAAACACCTTACCCCCACCCCCTATCTTCATCCCTGGCTGTAGCAGTAGCGTCTGGGGCACTGGCGTAGCTACCATGGGGGCAGGGTACGCCATTGCTATGGGGCCCGGGCCCCCTCGTTAAAACATGTAGCCCGCATGATTGCATCCACAGTGGGTGCTGACTGAGTGTGACAGCGATTCGCTAGCAAACCCAGGGTAGCGGTGGTGCCCTATACAAAGATAAAAATATGGGAGAGGTTTAAGCATATATGAGGGTATTATATACACATTAGAGGGGTATAATATACCCTCATATATACCCCTCTCATATGTATATTATACCCTCATATATGCATATAATACCATCATATATACCTCTCCCATATGTATATACAGTAATATCCTCATATAACCTAGTATAACCTATATGAGGATTTTACTGTATATACATATGGGAGAGGTATATATATATATATATATATATATATATATATACTGTGTGTATATATATATATATATATATATATATTAATTACATCTCTAACGAGTATATTGTACCCTCAGATATGCATATAATACCATCACAAATACCTTTCCCCTATGTATATACATTAATATCCTCATATATACTGTATTTATGTAGTTAAATACAGTGGCCTGACAGAGCAAGTAGCCATTGGCTCTCTGCTCTGCCTGTCAATTTTGTGGCCGCAGGCAGGATTGTGCCTCTGGTCACAGGAGATTTTATTTTTTGTCCACATTGCAGAATATATATAATGTTGTGTGTAGGGGAGGGGGGGGGGCCTTACAGTTTTTTTGCTATGGGGCCCCGTGAATCCTAGCTATGCCCCTGGTCTGGGGCCGTTGTACATGCTACACATTCCTGACGTTATTCTGAGATCAGAATCCATGTGGTTGTCACAGTTCAGTCATTTGGATTTTGTTGCCGTAATTAAACAAACAAATTTATATGTTTCCAAATTATTAATTACAATTCCTGCTTTTTATTCTATACTTGTCATGCTATAGCAATTCATCAAGACACCTGGAGACGCACGCGGCTCTGACAGATGGCAAGGCTGGCCAGCGACTGGGCCCACTCTATCGGAGACAGCCCCAGTCTGCCACAGTGCTCTCTGGGTCAAAATAGTGAGTTTAATTGATATGTTACTATCCACGGTGTCCTGGAAAAAAATTGACAATTTCAAAAAAATTTCACTTTGCATTATTTCATTTTAACCACATATGAATAAATCCTGTTCTGAACTGTTTTGTGCATTTTTTTTTTGACATGGGGAGAATGTCTACAGAGGGACGAGGGAGGTATACAGTATGGAGGCCTAACTACAGAGGGGGAGGGAGGTATACAGTATGGAGGCCTAACTACAGAGGGGGAGGGAGGTATACAGTATGGAGGCCTAACTACAGAGGGGGAGGGAGGTATACAGTATGGAGGCCTAACTACAGAGGGACGAGGGAGGTATACAGTATGGAGGCCTAACTACAGAGGGACGAGGGAGGTATACAGTATGGAGGCCTAACTACAGAGGGGGAGGGAGGTATACAGTATGGAGGCCTAACTACAGAGGGACGAGGGAGGTATACAGTATGGAGACCTAACTACAGAGGGGGAGGGAGGTATACAGTATGGAGGCCTAACTACAGAGGGACGAGGGAGGTATATAGTATGGAGGCCTAACTACAGAGGGAGGTATACAGTATGGAGGCCTAACTACAGAGGGATGAGGGAGGTATACAGTATGGAGGCCTAACTACAGAGGGGGAGGGAGGTATATAGTATGGAGACCTAACTACAGAGGGGGAGGGAGGTATACAGTATGGAGGCCTAACTACAGAGGGACGAGGGAGGTATACAGTATGGAGGCCTAACTACAGAGGGGGAGGGAGGTATACAGTATGGAGGCCTAACTACAGAGGGGGAGGGAGGTATACAGTATGGAGGCCTAACTACAGAGGGACGAGGGAGGTATATAGTATGGAGGCCTAACTACAGAGGGACGAGGGAGGTATATAGTATGGAGGCCTAACTACAGAGGGACGAGGGAGGTATATAGTATGGAGGCCTAACTACAGAGGGGGAGGGAGGTATACAGTATGGAGACCTAACTACAGAGGGGGAGGGAGGTATACAGTATGGAGGCCTAACTACAGAGGGACGAGGGAGGTATACAGTATGGAGGCCTAACTACAGAGGGGGAGGGAGGTATACAGTATGGAGGCCTAACTACAGAGGGACGAGGGAGGTATACAGTATGGAGGCCTAACTACAGAGGGGGAGGGAGGTATACAGTATGGAGGCCTAACTACAGAGGGGGAGGGAGGTATATAGTATGGAGGCCTAACTACAGAGGGACGAGGGAGGTATATAGTATGGAGGCCTAACTACAGAGGGACGAGGGAGGTATATAGTATGGAGGCCTAACTACAGAGGGACGAGGGAGGTATATAGTATGGAGGCCTAACTACAGAGGGGGAGGGAGGTATATAGTATGGAGGCCTAACTACAGAGGGGGAGGGAGGTATATAGTATGGAGGCCTGACTACAGAGGGGGAGGGAGGTATATAGTATGGAGGCCTAACTACAGAGGGGGAGGGAGGTATACAGTATGGAGGCCTAACTACAGAGGGGGAGGGAGGTATACAGTATGGAGGCCTAACTACAGAGGGGGAGGGAGGTATACAGTATGGAGGCCTAACTACAGAGGGGGAGGGAGGTATACAGTATGGAGGCCTAACTACAGAGGGACGAGGGAGGTATACAGTATGGAGGCCTAACTACAGAGGGACGAGGGAGGTATATAGTATGGAGGCCTAACTACAGAGGGACGAGGGAGGTATATAGTATGGAGGCCTAACTACAGAGGGGGAGGGAGGTATACAGTATGGAGGCCTAACTACAGAGGGACGAGGGAGGTATACAGTATGGAGGCCTAACTACAGAGGGATGAGGGAGGTATACAGTATGGAGGCCTAACTACAGAGGGATGAGGGAGGTATACAGTATGGAGGCCTAACTACAGAGGGACGAGGGAGGTATACAGTATGGAGGCCTAACTACAGAGGGACGAGGGAGGTATATAGTATGGAGGCCTAACTACAGAGGGGGAGGGAGGTTTATAGTATGGAGGCCTAACTACAGAGGGACGAGGGAGGTATATAGTATGGAGGCCTAACTACAGAGGGACGAGGGAGGTATACAGTATGGAGGCCTAACTACAGAGGGACGAGGGAGGTATATAGTATGGAGGCCTAACTACAGAGGGACGAGGGAGGTATATAGTATGGAGGCCTAACTACAGAGGGGGAGGGAGGTATACAGTATGGAGGCCTAACTACAGAGGGACGAGGGAGGTATACAGTATGGAGGCCTAACTACAGAGGGATGAGGGAGGTATACAGTATGGAGGCCTAACTACAGAGGGATGAGGGAGGTATACAGTATGGAGGCCTAACTACAGAGGGACGAGGGAGGTATACAGTATGGAGGCCTAACTACAGAGGGACGAGGGAGGTATACAGTATGGAGGCCTAACTACAGAGGGGGAGGGAGGTATACAGTATGGAGGCCTAACTACAGAGGGACGAGGGAGGTATACAGTATGGAGGCCTAACTACAGAGGGACGAGGGAGGTATATAGTATGGAGGCCTAACTACAGAGAGACCAGGGAGGTATATAGTATGGAGGCCTAACTACAGAGGGACGAGGGAGGTATATAGTATGGAGACCTAACTACAGAGGGGGAGGGAGATATACAGTATGGAGCACAATCCCAGGAGAAGTACCGGCACTACAGGTCCTAGCTTGGAGGTATAGGAAACCACTTGCTCCCCCCCTCGGTACCGATGTAGGTGGTGCTCTGCTTAACTGTAGTCCACGGCATGCCGTGAGAAAGCGTCAGACAGGCGTGAAACGTCGGTGGGGAGGGAGCGTCCTCTTAATGTCCTGCTGAGCATGTGTTGGAATCAATAAAGGTGAATTTATGGTGAAGTGCCGCTGCGATATTCTCCTCTTTTGCATACAGTACGGAGGCCTAACTACAGAGGGGAACGAAGGTATACAGTACGGAGGCCTAACTACAGAGGGGAACGAAGGTATACAGTACGGAGGCCTAACTACAGAGGGGAACGAAGGTATACAGTACAGAGGCCTAACTACAGAGGGGAACGAAGGTATACAGTATGGAGGCCTAACTACAGAGGGGAACGAAGGTATACAGTATGGAGGCCTAACTACAGAGGGAGGTATAGAGGGGTTAGGGTTAGGTTATAGAGGGGGGGAGGTATACAGTATAGAGGCCTAACTACAGAGCGGAACAAAGGTATACAGTATGGAGGCCTAACTACAGAGGGGGGTATACAGTATGGAGTGGAACTACTACAGAGGGTGAGGGAGGTATACAGTATGGAGGCCTAACTACAGAAGGGGAGGGAGGTATACAGTATGGAGGCCAAACTACAGAGCGAAACGAAGGTATACAGTATGGAGGCCAAACTACAGAGGGAGGTATAGAGGGGAACTACTATAGAGGGGGGGAGGTATACAGTATGGAGGCCTAACTACAGAGGGACGAGGGAGGTATATAGTATGGAGGCCTAACTACAGAGGGGGAGGGAGGTATACAGTATGGAGGCCTAACTACAGAGGGGGAGGGAGGTATACAGTATGGAGGCCTAACTACAGAGGGGGAGGGAGGTATACAGTATGGAGGCCTAACTACAGAGGGGGAGGGAGGTATACAGTATGGAGGCCTAACTACAGAGGGGGAGGGAGGTATATAGTATGGAGGCCTAACTACAGAGGGACGAGGGAGGTATATAGTATGGAGGCCTAACTACAGAGGGACGAGGGAGGTATATAGTATGGAGGCCTAACTACAGAGGGACGAGGGAGGTATATAGTATGGAGGCCTAACTACAGAGGGGGAGGGAGGTATATAGTATGGAGGCCTGACTACAGAGGGGGAGGGAGGTATATAGTATGGAGGCCTAACTACAGAGGGGGAGGGAGGTATACAGTATGGAGGCCTAACTACAGAGGGGGAGGGAGGTATACAGTATGGAGGCCTAACTACAGAGGGGGAGGGAGGTATACAGTATGGAGGCCTAACTACAGAGGGACGAGGGAGGTATACAGTATGGAGGCCTAACTACAGAGGGACGAGGGAGGTATATAGTATGGAGGCCTAACTACAGAGGGACGAGGGAGGTATATAGTATGGAGGCCTAACTACAGAGGGGGAGGGAGGTATACAGTATGGAGGCCTAACTACAGAGGGACGAGGGAGGTATACAGTATGGAGGCCTAACTACAGAGGGATGAGGGAGGTATACAGTATGGAGGCCTAACTACAGAGGGATGAGGGAGGTATACAGTATGGAGGCCTAACTACAGAGGGACGAGGGAGGTATACAGTATGGAGGCCTAACTACAGAGGGACGAGGGAGGTATATAGTATGGAGGCCTAACTACAGAGGGGGAGGGAGGTTTATAGTATGGAGGCCTAACTACAGAGGGACGAGGGAGGTATATAGTATGGAGGCCTAACTACAGAGGGACGAGGGAGGTATACAGTATGGAGGCCTAACTACAGAGGGACGAGGGAGGTATATAGTATGGAGGCCTAACTACAGAGGGACGAGGGAGGTATATAGTATGGAGGCCTAACTACAGAGGGGGAGGGAGGTATACAGTATGGAGGCCTAACTACAGAGGGACGAGGGAGGTATACAGTATGGAGGCCTAACTACAGAGGGATGAGGGAGGTATACAGTATGGAGGCCTAACTACAGAGGGATGAGGGAGGTATACAGTATGGAGGCCTAACTACAGAGGGACGAGGGAGGTATACAGTATGGAGGCCTAACTACAGAGGGACGAGGGAGGTATACAGTATGGAGGCCTAACTACAGAGGGGGAGGGAGGTATACAGTATGGAGGCCTAACTACAGAGGGACGAGGGAGGTATACAGTATGGAGGCCTAACTACAGAGGGACGAGGGAGGTATATAGTATGGAGGCCTAACTACAGAGAGACCAGGGAGGTATATAGTATGGAGGCCTAACTACAGAGGGACGAGGGAGGTATATAGTATGGAGACCTAACTACAGAGGGGGAGGGAGATATACAGTATGGAGCACAATCCCAGGAGAAGTACCGGCACTACAGGTCCTAGCTTGGAGGTATAGGAAACCACTTGCTCCCCCCCTCGGTACCGATGTAGGTGGTGCTCTGCTTAACTGTAGTCCACGGCATGCCGTGAGAAAGCGTCAGACAGGCGTGAAACGTCGGTGGGGAGGGAGCGTCCTCTTAATGTCCTGCTGAGCATGTGTTGGAATCAATAAAGGTGAATTTATGGTGAAGTGCCGCTGCGATATTCTCCTCTTTTGCATACAGTACGGAGGCCTAACTACAGAGGGGAACGAAGGTATACAGTACGGAGGCCTAACTACAGAGGGGAACGAAGGTATACAGTACGGAGGCCTAACTACAGAGGGGAACGAAGGTATACAGTACAGAGGCCTAACTACAGAGGGGAACGAAGGTATACAGTATGGAGGCCTAACTACAGAGGGGAACGAAGGTATACAGTATGGAGGCCTAACTACAGAGGGAGGTATAGAGGGGTTAGGGTTAGGTTATAGAGGGGGGGAGGTATACAGTATAGAGGCCTAACTACAGAGCGGAACAAAGGTATACAGTATGGAGGCCTAACTACAGAGGGGGGTATACAGTATGGAGTGGAACTACTACAGAGGGTGAGGGAGGTATACAGTATGGAGGCCTAACTACAGAAGGGGAGGGAGGTATACAGTATGGAGGCCAAACTACAGAGCGAAACGAAGGTATACAGTATGGAGGCCAAACTACAGAGGGAGGTATAGAGGGGAACTACTATAGAGGGGGGGAGGTATACAGTATGGAGGCCTAACTACAATGGGGTGTAGAATCCGTGGGATATATATATATGGAGTAGAATCCGAGGGGCATATATACGTGGTGTAGAATCCGAGGGGTGTATATAAGTGGTGTAGAATCTGAGGGGTATATATATATATATATATTACATATACACATATATATATATATATATATATACACACATGGTGTAGAATCCGAGGGGTAATCCTAGACTGCCGGGATTTACTGTCTACACTTTCTCAGCATTTACTTATAATTAATTTACCAAAAAGCCGAACAGTTGGGATGTAAAATATCCGGCCACCACTTGTTCATCTCTGCCAAAAGGTCCTAAAAAACAAAGAAATCATCAAATTATATTGCGTCATCAACAGTCCTCTAGATGTCCCTACACTGTCAGCCTCAACTGGATAGCCCCTCCCCCCAAACAGGTAACCAGTTGGCTACTTAAAGGGGAACTCCGGATAAGAAAAACTTGTTTTCTATTAGAAGTTCATTAAAAGTTCTATAGATGTGTGTATACAATGTATTACCGTATCTGTACAGTTATATATATAGATGTGTATACAATGTATTACCGTATCTGTACAGTATATATATATATAGATGTGTATACAATGTATTACCGTATCTGTACAGTATATATATATAGATGTGTATACAATGTATTACCGTATCTGTACAGTTATATATATAGATGTGTATACAATGTATTACCGTATCTGTACAGTATATATATATATAGATGTGTATACAATGTATTACCGTATCTGTACAGTTATATATATATAGATGTGTATATAATGTATTACCGTATCTGTACAGTATATATATATAGATGTGTATACAATGTATTACCGTATCTGTACAGTTATATATATAGATGTGTATACAATGTATTACCGTATCTGTACAGTATATATATATATATATATATATATATATATATATATATAGATGTGTGTATACAATGTATTACCGTATCTGTACAGTTATATATATATAGATGTGTGTATACAATGTATTACCGTATCTGTACAGTATATATATATAGATGTGTATACAATGTATTACCGTATCTGTACAGTATATATATATAGATGTGTATACAATGTATTACCGTATCTGTACAGTATATATATATATATATATATATATATATATATATATAGATGTGTATAAAATGTATTACCGTATCTGTACAGTATATATATATATATATATATATATATATATATATATATAGATGTGTATACAATGTATTACCGTATCTGTACAGTATATATATATATATATATAGATGTGTATACAATGTATTACCGTATCTGTACAGTTATATATATATAGATGTGTATACAATGTATTACCGTATCTGTACAGTATATATATATATATATATAGATGTGTATACAATGTATTACCGTATCTGTACAGTTCTATATATATAGATGTGTATACAATGTATTACCGTATCTGTACAGTATATATATATATAGATGTGTATACAATGTATTACCGTATCTGTACAGTTATATATATATAGATGTGTATACAATGTATTACCGTATCTGTACAGTATATATATATATATAGATGTGTATACAATGTATTACCGTATCTGTACAGTATTTATATAGATGTGTATACAATGTATTACCGTATCTGTACAGTATATATATATAGATGTGTATACAATGTATTACCGTATCTGTATAGTATATATATATATATATAGATGTGTATACAATGTATTACTGTATCTGTACAGTATATATATATATAGGTGTATACAATGTATTACCGTATCTGTACAGTATATATATATAGATGTGTATACAATGTATTACCGTATCTGTACAGTTATATATATATAGATGTGTATACAATGTATTACCGTATCTGTACAGTATATATATATATATATATATGTGTGTATACAATGTATTACCGTATCTGTATAGTATATATATATATATATAGATGTGTATACAATGTATTACTGTATCTGTACAGTATATATATATATAGGTGTATACAATGTATTACCGTATCTGTACAGTATATATATATAGATGTGTATACAATGTATTACCGTATCTGTACAGTTATATATATATAGATGTGTATACAATGTATTACCGTATCTGTACAGTATATATATATATATATATGTGTGTATACAATGTATTACCGTATCTGTACAGTATATACAGGGCTCCAGACTAAAAAATTTACCTAGGAGCCATTGGCTCCTAACATGAAAAATTTAGGCGCCAAATATAATATTTGGTCGCCAACATTTTAAACCATGTAAAATTAATGTTATGTTACATGGGACTTACTGTGTGCAGAGGCCACGGCAGCCTCCTCCTCCTTTAGATCCTTTCTTTTCTTAGTTTGAAAATGTTCAACATGGAAACTTGCAACTTGACAACCATATCCAGTCTGACTCAGTACTTCGGCTTCACTTGGCTAGCCTTTTAATGAGGCTTACTCTTCTGAACTTGAACTTAAAGGCAACCTGTCGACCCCCGTGCCGGGGTGACAGGCTCCCAACCCCCCTATACTCACCTCATCGCGCCGGGTCCCGCTTCTGAAGATGGCCGGGTCACAGAGATCTCAGCCGCTGCAGCCCGGCGTGCGCTGAGAGATGAGTCCAACGCTCATAGAGAATGACGGGAGAGTCCAGCGCTCCGTCATTCTCTATGAGCGTTGGACTCATCTCTCAGTGTGCGCGCCGGGCTGCAGCGGCTGAGATCTCCGTGACCCGACCATCTTCAGAAGCGGGACCCGGCGCAACGAGGTGAGTATAGGGGGTTCTAACGGGGGGTTGGGAGCCTGTCACCCCGTCACCGGGGGTGACAGGTTCCCTTTAAAAGCTTGCAACAGTCTATACATACTGAGCTAGACTTATGACTGCAGCCATAGTGACCCCCCACAAGATGTGTATATAAATATATATCTCTCACCTAGTGACTAATGCAAGTGACCCCCTACAATACAGACACCTGAGGGGCCCTGATAATAATAATTGTGCATATATCTATCTCCCAGTGTCTGCAGCCAGTTTGCCCTACACTTATAGATGGCCCCCTCCCCTTATAGATGACCCCCTCCCCTTATAGATGACCCCCTCTACCCCCATTATAGATGCCCCCTCCTCCCCCCCATTATAGATGCCCCCTCTTCTCCCCCCTTATAGATACCCCCTCCCCTTATAGATGACCCCCTCTACCCCCATTATAGATGCCCCCTCCTCCCCCCATTATAGATGCCCCCTCCTCCCCCCATTATAGATGCCCCCTCCTCCCCCCCATTATAGATGCCCCCTCCTCCCCCCATTATAGATGCCCCCTCCTCCCCCCATTATAGATGCCCTCTCCCCCCTCCCATTATAGATGCCCCCTCCTCCCCCCCATTATAGATGCCCCCTCCTCCCCCCCATTATAGATGCCCTCTTCTCCCCCCCTTATAGATACCCCCTCCCCTTATAGCTAGCCCCCTCTCCCCCCCTTGAAGATGGCCCCTCTTCTCCCCCCATTATAGATGCCCCCCCTTCTCTTCCCCCCATTATAGATGGCCCCTCTTCTCCCCCCATTATAGATGCCCCCCTTCTCTTCCCCCCATTATAAAGCCCCCCCCCCCTTTCCTCTATGCTAAGCAGTATTTAAAAAAAACAAACACACAAACTCACCTGACAACCCGCTCCCCCGGCGATCCTCTTCTTCTTCGGGCGCTGTCCCCGGCTGATGCGCGGCTGCCGGGGGTATCCCGTCCTATCCCCGGCAGCGCGGCGCGTCAGTGAGCTCCCTGTACGCCGGGGCTGTGACTTCTGACACAGGAAGCGTCTCTGACGCGCGCTTCCTGTGCCGGAAGTCAGGGCCCCAGGCAGCTCACTGATGCGCCGCGCTGCCAGGGATAGGATGGGACACCCCCGGCAGCCGCGCATCAGCCGCGCATCTTAAAGAGACAGCGCGCCGCCGCCGGGGCCAGTCGCAAATGGCGCCCAGATTAATAAATCTGGGCGCCATTTGCAAAATATCAGTCGCATTGGCGACCATTTTGGTCGCCATCTGGAGCCCTGATATATATATATATAGATGTGTATACAATGTATTACCGTATCTGTACAGTATATATATATATGTGTGTATACAATGTATTACCGTATCTGTACAGTATATATATATATATAGATGTGTATACAATGTATTACCGTATCTGTACAGTATATATATATGTGTGTATACAATGTATTACCGTATCTGTACAGTATATATATATATATAGATGTGTATACAATGTATTACCGTATCTGTACAGTATATATATATATATAGATGTGTATACAATGTATTACCGTATCTGTACAGTATATATATATATATATAGATGTGTATACAATGTATTACCGTATCTGTACAGTATATATATAGATGTGTATACAATGTATTACCGTATCTGTACAGTATATATATAGATGTGTATACAATGTATTACTGTATCTGTACAGTTATATATATAGATGTGTATACAATGTATTACTGTATCTGTACAGTTATATATATAGATGTGTATACAATGTATTACCGTATCTGTACAGTATATATATATAGATGTGTATACAATGTATTACCGTATCTGTACAGTATATATATATATATAGATGTGTATACAATGTATTACCGTATCTGTGCAGTATATATATATATATATATAGATGTGTATACAATGTATTACCGTATCTGTACAGTATATATATAGATGTGTATACAATGTATTACCGTATCTGTACAGTATATATATATATATATAGATGTGTATACAATGTATTACCGTATCTGTGCAGTATATATATATATATAGATGTGTATACAATGTATTACCGTATCTGTGCAGTATATATATATATATATATATATATATATATATATAGATGTGTATACAATGTATTACCGTATCTGTACAGTATATATATATATATATATATATAGATGTGTATACAATGTATTACCGTATCTGTACAGTATATATATATATAGATGTGTATACAATGTATTACCGTATCTGTGCAGTATATATATATATATATATATATAGATGTGTATACAATGTATTACCGTATCTGTACAGTATATATATATATAGATGTGTATACAATGTATTACCGTATCTGTACAGTATATATATATAGATGTGTATACAATGTATTACTGTATCTGTACAGTATATATATATAGATGTGTATACAATGTATTACCGTATCTGTACAGTATATATATATATAGATGTGTATACAATGTATTACCGTATCTGTACAGTATATATATATAGATGTGTATACAATGTATTACTGTATCTGTGCGGTTCTGCCACACTGGGAGCTGATAGAAATCCAGGAAGTGAAGAAAAATGTCCCCTGTGCCAATCCACCTTGTCTCCTGCTCCCACTGCTCTCCCCCCTTAGGAGACAAATCTTCCAGGCCTCTGTCTCACGTTGTGTGTGTTTGCTGACAGGGGGCAGGGCGTGATGTCACAGGAGGCGGGGCTGGTTCCCCCAAACAGAACACCCCCCCCCAACAAATGGATTTTTGGTAGTTTCAAAACTGGGATTGACAGGTAAGTAATGCTATATGCTTCTGCAGAAGTTTCATTTTTTAAACCTCTACCTGGAGTTCCCCTTTAATCAAAAAGCTCTAGTAAGAATATCCTCATGAGAGAAACACATTGCTAAACTTAGAGACCAGCCAAACGACAACACTGCCGGATGCCAGTTAAAGCGCTCAATGCAGTGACATCCTAGGTGCATTGCTCCCTGGGAAACATGAATATGCAAAAGAGGAGCCCGTGGAGCCTTATTTATGAGTCTCAAAACCCAGGACCAGCCAGATATCCCTCTGGGAAGGACCCAGCCAAGGGGCGGCTCCTGTAGGGAAACCACCAAATCCACCATATTAAGTGGCCCTATAAGTCAGTGTAATGACAAGGGAAAAACCAAGGCTGAGTATCCACCAACACAGACGACTGTTTCAGGGTGTTGCCCCTCATCAGTGTGGAGCAGAATTCTGGCTAGGATTTCACTGCATTGATTGCATTAACCGACAGTGTTATCGTGTGGCTGGTCTCCCGGAGACCGATCTGTTTCTCTTATGGCTCTACTAGGCATTGCTCCAACCTAGTCAGAATCACACCCCGAAACAGCTGCATGTGGATGGATACCCGGCCATGGTTCTTCCCTTGACTTATAGGGCCACTTAATATGGTGGTTTCCCTACAGGAGCCGCCGCTTGGGTCCTTCCCGCAGGGATATCTGGCTAGTCCTGGATTTTGAGACTCTTTAATTAGGCTCCACAGGCTCTTCTTTTGCATATGCTAATGAGGCATTGTAATGCACTTGGGGCCGGTCTCTTCCAATGAACACTGGGATGGCGCTCTGCTCTAATATTCATTAGGAGGGGTGGATCAGGGAAGTGAGGATGGTAGCCCTTCCCCCAGTGCACCAAAATGTCGTGGAGGATCAAGCTAAGAAAATTATTTCCATCCTCAGCTCCCCCCCCCCCTCTATAGGACACATCAGCAGGTTACATGCTTCATCCTCAGCTCCCCCCCTCTATAGGACATATCAGCAGGTTACAAGCTTCATCCTCAGACCCCCTCCCCCCTCTATAGGACATATCAGCAGGTTACATGCGTCATCCTCAGACCACCTCCCCCCTCTATATGACATATCAGCAGGTTACATGCTTCATCCTCAGCTCCCCCCCCCTCTATAGGACATATCAGCAGGTTACATGCTTCATCCTCAGCTCCCCCCTCTATAGGACATATCAGCAGGTTACATGCTTCATCCTCAGCCCCCCCCTCTATAGGACATATCAGCAGGTTACATGCTTCATCCTCAGCTCCCCCCCCCTCTAGAGGACATATCAGCAGGTTACATGCTTCATCCTCAGCCCCCCCCCTCTATAGGACATATCAGCAGGTTACATGCTTCATCCTCAGCTCCCCCCCTCTATAGGAGATATCAGCAGGTTACACGCTTCATCCTCAGCTCCCCTCCCCTCCTCTATAGGACATATCAGCAGGTTACATGCTTCATCCTCAGCTCCCCCCTCTATAGGACATATCAGCAGGTTACATGCTTCATCCTCAGCTCCCCCCCCCCTCTATAGGACATATCAGCAGGTTACATGCTTCATCCTCAGCCCCCCCCCTCTCTATAGGACATATCAGCAGGTTACATGCTTCATCCTCAGCTCCTCCCCCCTCTATAGGACATATCAGCAGGTTACATGCTTCATCCTCAGCTCCCTGTGCTCTATAAGACATATCAGCAGGTTACATGCTTCATCCTCAGCTCCCCCCCTGTATAGGACATATCAGCAGGTTACATGCTTCATCCCCAGCTCCCCCCCCCTCTATAGGACATATCAGCAGGTTACATGCTTCATCCTCAGCCCCCCCCCCCTCTATAGGACATAGCAGGTTACATGCTTCATCCTCAGCTCCCCCCCCCCCTCTATAGGACATATCAGCAGGTTACATGCTTCATCCTCAGCTCTCCCCCCCTCTATAGGACATATCAGCAGGTTACATGCTTCATCCTCAGCTCCCCCTCCCGCTATAGGACATATCAGCAGGTTACATGCTTCATCCTCAGCTCCCCCCCTGTATAGGACATATCAGCAGGTTACATGCTTCATCCTCAGCTCCCCCCCCCCTCTATAGGACATATCAGCAGGTAACATGCTTCATCCTCAGCTCCTCCCCCCCCCCCCTTTTTGACATATTAGCAGGTAACATGCTTCATCCCCAGCTCCCCCCCCCCCCTCTATAGGATATATGAGCAGGTTACATGCTTCATCCTCAGCTCCCCCCCCCCTCTATAGGACATATCAGCAGGTTACATGCTTCATCCTCAGCCCCCCCCCCTCTATAGGACATATCAGGAGGTTACATGCTTCATCCTCAGCCCCCCCCCTCTCTATAGGACATATCAGCAGGTTACATGCTTCATCCTCAGCTCCTCCCCCCTCTATAGGACATATCAGCAGGTTACATGCTTCATCCTCAGCTCCCCGTTCTCTATAGGACATATCAGCAGGTTACATGCTTCATCCTCAGCTCCCCCCCCTCTATAGGACATATCAGCAGGTTACATGCTTCATCCTCAGCTTCTCCCCTCCTGTATAGGACATATCAGCAGGTTACATGCTTCATCCTCAGCTCCCCCCCCCCCTCTATAGGACATATCAGCAGGTTACATGCTTCATCCTCAGCTCCCCCCCCCTCTATAGGACATATCAGCAGGTTACATGCTTCATCCTCAGCTCCCTGTGCTCTATAGGACATATCAGCAGGTTACATGCTCCATCCTCAGCTCCCCCCCCTATAGGACATATCAGCAGGTTACATGCTTCATCCTCAGCTCCCTGTGCTCTATAGGACATATCAGCAGGTTACATGCTCCATCCTCAGCTCCCCCCCCTATAGGACATATCAGCAGGTTACATGCTTCATCCTCAGCTCCCCCCCTCTCTATAGGACATATCAGCAGGTTACATGCTTCATCCTCAGCTCCCCCCCCTATAGGACATATCAGCAGGTTACATGCTTCATCCTCAGCTCCCTCCCCCCTCTATAGGACACATCAGCAGGTTACATGCTTCATCCTCAGCTCCCCCCCTCCCCCCTCTATAGGACATATCAGCAGGTTACATGCTTCATCCTCAGCTCCCCCCCCCCTCTCTATAGGACATATCAGCAGGTTACATGCTTCATCCTCAGCTCCCCCCCCCCTCTATAGGACATATCAGCAGGTTACATGCTTCATCCTCAGCTCCCCCCTCTATAGGACATATCAGCAGGTTACATGCTTCATCCTCAGCTCCCCCCCTCTATAGGGACATATCAGCAGGTTACATGCTTCATCCTCAGCTCCCCCCCCCCTCTATAGGACATATCAGCAGGTAACATGCTTCATCCTCAGCTCCTCCCCCCCCCCCTATAGGACATATTAGCAGGTAACATGCTTCATCCCCAGCTCCCCCCCCCCTCTATAGGATATATGAGCAGGTTACATGCTTCATCCTCAGCTCCCCCCCCCCCTCTATAGGACATATCAGCAGGTTACATGCTTCATCCTCAGCCCCCCCCCCCTCTATAGGACATATCAGGAGGTTACATGCTTCATCCTCAGCCCCCCCCCTCTCTATAGGACATATCAGCAGGTTACATGCTTCATCCTCAGCTCCTCCCCCCTCTATAGGACATATCAGCAGGTTACATGCTTCATCCTCAGCTCCCCGTTCTCTATAGGACATATCAGCAGGTTACATGCTTCATCCTCAGCTCCCCCCCCCTCTATAGGACATATCAGCAGGTTACATGCTTCATCCTCAGCTCCCCCCCCCCTCTATAGGACATATCAGCAGGTTACATGCTTCATCCTCAGCTCCCCCCCCCTCTATAGGACATATCAGCAGGTTACATGCTTCATCCTCAGCTCCCCCCCTCTATAGGACATATCAGCAGGTTATATGCTTCATCCTCAGCTCCCCTCCCCCCCTCTATAGGACATATCAGCAGGTTACATGCTTCATCCTCAGCTCCCCCCCCCCTCTATAGGACATATCAGCAGGTTACATGCTTCATCCTCAGCTCCCTGTGCTCTATAGGACATATCAGCAGGTTACATGCTCCATCCTCAGCTCCCCCCCCTATAGGACATATCAGCAGGTTACATGCTTCATCCTCAGCTCCCCCCCTCTCTATAGGACATATCAGCAGGTTACATGCTTCATCCTCAGCTCCCCCCCCTATAGGACATATCAGCAGGTTACATGCTTCATCCTCAGCTCCCTCCCCCCTCTATAGGACACATCAGCAGGTTACATGCTTCATCCTCAGCTCCCCCCCTCCCCCCTCTATAGGACATATCAGCAGGTTACATGCTTCATCCTCAGCTCCCCCCCCCCTCTCTATAGGACATATCAGCAGGTTACATGCTTCATCCTCAGCTCCCCCCCCCTCTATAGGACATATCAGCAGGTTACATGCTTCATCCTCAGCTCCCCCCTCTATAGGACATATCAGCAGGTTACATGCTTCATCCTCAGCTCCCCCTCCCCATCTATAGGACATATCAGCAGGTTACATGCTTCATCCTCAGCCCCCCCCTTCTATAGGACATAGCAGGTTACAAGCTTCATCCTCAGCTCCCCTCCCCTCTATAGGACATATCAGCAGGTTACATGCTTCATCCTCAGCCCCCCCCCCTTCTATAGGACATATCAGCAGGTTACATGCTTCATCCTTAGCTCCCCCCCCCTCTATAGGACATATCAGCAGGTTACATGCTTCATCCTCAGCTCCCTGTTCTCTATAGGACATATCAGCAGGTTACATGCTTCATCCTCAGCTCCCTGTTCTCTATAGGACATATCAGCAGGTTACATGCTTCATCCTCAGCCCCCCCCCTCTATAGGACACATCAGCAGGTCACATGCTTCATCCTCAGCTCCCCCCCTCTATAGGACATATCAGCAGGTTACATGCTTCATCCTCAGCTCCCTGTGCTCTATAGGACATATCAGCAGGTTACATGCTTCATCCTCAGCTCCCCCCCTCTATAGGACATATCAGCAGGTTACATGCTTCATCCTCAGCTCCCCGTGCTCTATAGGACATATCAGCAGGTTACATGCTTCATCCTCAGCTCCCCCCCTCTATAGGACATATCAGCAGGTTACATGCTTCATCCTCAGCTCCCCCCTTTATAGGACACATCATCAGGTTACATGCTTCATCCTCAGCCCCCCCCCCTCTATAGGACATATCAGCAGGTTACATGCTCCATCCTCAGCTCCCCCCTCTATAGGAGATATCAGCAGGTTACATGCTTCATCCTCAGCCCCCCCCCCCCTCTATAGGACATATCAGCAGGTTACAAGCTTCATCCTCAGCTCCCCGTGCTCTATATGACATATCAGCAGGTTACATGCTTCATCCTCAGCTCCCCGTGCTCTATAGGGACATATCAGCAGGAGGACAGTCGCAGAGGACAGCACCAGGCAGGGGCATCTCCCCCGGCCCCCCACAGAGGACGGCACCAGGCAGGGGCATCTCCCCCGGCCCCCCACAGAGGACGGCACCAGGCAGGGGCATCTCCCCCGGCCCCCCACAGAGGACAGCACCAGGCAGGGGCATCTCCCCCGGCCCCCCACAGAGGACGGCACCAGGCAGGGGCATCCCCCCCCTCCCCACAGAGGACGGCACCAGGCAGGGGCGAGGAGGAGCGCAGGTGCAGCCAGTGTCTGTGGTTTGGCAGACAGCACCAGCAGGTGGAGACAAGTTGCCTAGTGGCCGGAGGTGTCATTGCAGCAGGGACCAGAAGGTGGAAGATGTTGCCGGGAGACACAAGAGAGTACGGCAGCGGAGCGGAACCCTGATGGTATCACAGAGGTAACAGATCACCGCCTGCTGGCGTTACAATAATAAGGTATTACACAAATAGAAAAACAAACAAGACAAAACACACAACTGTTATATAGACTTAAGGCCCTATCACACAAAGCAATTATCGGCCATATTCGTCCAATATCATCCGTTACGGCCAATAATCGCTTAATGTAATAGAAGACAACGATCAGCCAACATGCATGACGATGAGGAGAGCAGTGATATGCTGCGGAGGCTCCGTGTAATAGGCAGTAGACCGACGCCATCTTCTATCGGCTGCCCGGACAATCTATTGATCACCCGGGAAGCCCCCCCGCAGCTCCCCCCCTCGCTCTCAGTTCAACACTCGCTTGTTCCTTGTTCCCCGCTCACAGCGAGCACTGACCTGACAGCGAGCACTGACCTGACAGCGAGCACTGACCTGACAGCGAGCACTGACCTGACAGCGAGCACTGACCTGACAGCGTGCACTGACCTGACAGCGTGCACTGACCTGACAGCGTGCACTGACCTGACAGCGTGCACTGACCTGACAGCGAGCACTGACCTGACAGCGTGCACTGACCTGACAGCGTGCACTGACCTGACAGCGTGCACTGACCTGACAGCGTGCACTGACCTGACAGCGTGCACTGACCTGACAGCGAGCACTGACCTGACAGCGAGCACTGACCTGACAGCGAGCACTGCTCCTCTGAATCGGCCCGTGTAATGGGCCGGCCCTCCTATCAGTCATCATCTGCAGATTACACCTTCCTGGCTGGTAACATTGGGATATAACAGGGATATAATGCAGCTTACCTGTATATTAGATAAGTCCAGGGGCCACGAACCATTGCACATGTCTACTTTATCAGGCCTAAAAAATAAAAGTAGCCATATCACTGCTTAGGAATGACACAGATATGGTATATACAGACCCCTATATCCTGGAGGTATATACAGACCCCTATATCCTGGAGGTATATACAGACCCCTATATCCTGGCGGTATATACAGACCCCTATATCCTGGCGGTATATACAGACCCCTATATCCTGGAGGTATATACAGACCCCTATATCCTGGAGGTATATACAGACCCCTATATCCTGGAGGTATATACAGACCCCTATATCCTGGAGGTATATACAGACCCCTATATCCTGGAGGTATATACAGACCCCTATATCCTGGAGGTATATACAGACTCCTATCCTCATTAAAGGAGTACTCCAGGCACCCCCTGTAAAATCTAAACTCCGCCCACACTGGGGGGTGGTTACTGGCCTCCTCTCTGTCACATTTCTTCCCCCTCTGGCTGCTCTCGCTGCCCCCTGCACTGGTCTCTGTTGCTGCTGATTACATCTCCAGCTTCCTGTTTGGACCAGTGTCTGTGTGCTGCATATTCCTACAGTCCCCACAATGCCTTGCTCCCCTGGCCTGCCTCTGTAAACCTCCCACCTCCTCCTCCCACCCACAAACATGGCCACAACCCCGCCCCCATCCCTAGCTCCTCTATTCCCCGCCTCCCTCCATCTATTCCCCGCCTCCTCCATCTATTCCCCTCCCACTGCACAGCTTAGTCCCCTACACAAGCAGTAATGGTAAATACTGACAACCCCGCCCCCTTATTGGGTGTCCAGTGAATAAAAACTGCAGCCACCATTGTCTACTTTTATTATGGCATGATGCTGAGGGTTGTGGTTGTGCAACCTGGAGTTGCACTGCTTGAAAAATTACTACCAGCATCTTGTCCAAGAGACAATGATGGTGGTAGTAGTTCTGGAAGCTCTGCAACTCCAGCTTACACACATACAACCCCCACCATCATGCCATGCTGATACTTGATGATGGTGATTGTGCTTATGAAGCAGAGGAGGAGCGGGGCGTGCAGAGGATGTGTTGAGGGGCGTGCAGAGGATGTGTTGAGGGGCGGGCAGAGGATGTGTTGAGGGGCGGGCAGAGGATGTGTTGAGGGGCGGGCAGAGGATGTGTTGAGGGGCGGGCAGAGGATGTGTTGAGGGGCGGGCAGAGGATGTGTTGAGGGGCGTGCAGAGGATGTGTTGAGGGGAGGGCAGAGGATGTGTTGAGGGGAGGGCAGAGGATGTGTTGAGGGGCGTGCAGAGGATGTGTTGAGGGGCGGGCAGAGGAGGAGTAGGGCGGGCAGAGGATGTGTTGAGGGGCGGGCAGAGGATGTGTTGAGGGGCGGGCAGAGGAGGAGTGGGGCGGGCAGAGGATGTGTTGAGGGGCGGGCAGAGGATGTGTTGAGGGGCGGGCAGAGGAGGAGTGGGGCGGGCAGAGGATGTGTTGAGGGGCGGGCAGAGGATGTGTTGAGGGGCGGGCAGAGGAGGAGTGGGGCGGGCAGAGGATGTGTTGAGGGGTGGGCAGAGGAGGAGTAGGGCGGGCAGAGGAGGAGTGGGGCAGGCAGAGGAGGAGTGGGGCGGGCAGAGGAGGAGTGGGGCGGGCAGAGGATGTGTTGAGGGGCGGGCAGAGGAGGAGTGGGGCGGGCAGAGGAGGAGTAGGGCGGGCAGAGGAGTAGGGCGGGCAGAGGATGTGTTGAGGGGCGGGCAGAGGATGTGTTGAGGGGCGGGCAGAGGAGGAGTAGGGCGGGCAGAGGAGGAGTGGGGCGGGCAGAGGATGTGTTGAGGGGCGGGCAGAGGATGTGTTGAGGGGCGGGCAGAGGATTGTTGAGGGGCGGGCAGAGGAGGAGTGGGGCGGGCAGAGGAGGAGTAGGGCGGTAGGGCGGGCAGAGGAGTAGGGCGGGCAGAGGATGTGTTGAGGGGCGGGGTTCCCTGTGACAGAGAGGAAATACATCACGTCTCAATATGGCACCTGTGGAACAGCATTGAGACGCGATGTGTTTCCTTCTTCCTGAACTACAGAACTTCCTGTGGGACTTTGATTCTTTGAAAAACAGGTAACATCACAGCTGTCCTAATGAGGGTAAATGGCAATGTTATATAACTTTACTTTGTAAGTGCAGTGTTAAATTATGTAATTTGCCCGGAGTGCCCCTTTAATGGCGGGTTATGTTGCTTTGTACTATAGGTTAGAGAGATGTTTGGGCCCTTTATGTTTTATTTCATGTTGTGATTTTTTTTTTGCCTTTTTCCAACCCGTGAATCACGATTAGTAATCGACCACAGGAAATCCCACCTGCACCTCAATATACCGGATAAAAGCCACAAACACAGCAGAAACCCTGTGAGCGCCGGACAGGTCACTATAAATCCCAGGTTCTCCTGAGAGGAATTCTGGATCCAGCTGCAATAATGAGCTCTGTTACTGACTAACTGACTGACTGACTGTACGATTTGGCAGCACTATCACTATATACACTGCTCACAAACATATAGGGACACATAAACAACACAATATAAATCCAAGGAAATGAAACTTCTGTGACATCAGACCGTCCACTCAGGAAGCAGCACTGACTGACAATCACTGACACCTGCAATCAGCGACACCCCCTCAATAACGGAGGGTCCTGCAGGTGGGGAGCACACACCACTTCTCACTACCTAGGCTTTCTGGCTGATGCTTTGGTCACTTTGGCTGGTGCTTTCACACCTGTAGTAGCAGGAGACAGACTCTACAACCCACACAGGTGGCTCAGGTAGTGCAGCTTATCCAGGATGGCACATCAATGCGAGCTATGGCAAGAAGGTTTGCTGCGTCTGTCAGCGTAGTGTCCATAGGCTGGAGGCTACCAGGAGACGTGGAGGAGGCCGTAGTGTCCAGAGACTGGAGGCTACCAGGAGACGTGGAGGAGGCCGTAGTGTCCCGAGGCTGGAGGCTACCAGGAGACATGGAGGAGGCCGTAGTGTCCAGAGGCTGGAGGCTACCAGGAGACAGGCCAGTACACCAGTCTGGAGGAGAGACGTGGAGGAGGCCGGAGGAGGCAACAACCCAGCAGCAGGACCGCTTCCTCCGCCTCTGTGTAAGGAGGACCAGGAGGAGCACTGCCAGAGCCCTGCACAATGTCCTCCAGCAGTCACAAATCTGCATGTGTCTGTACTAACAGTTAGAGACTGCCTCCATGAGGACGGTATGCAGGCCCGACATCCACAGATGGGGGATGAGCTCCCAGCCCAACACCCTGCAGGACGCTCGGCATTTCCCAGAGATCACCAGGATTGTCAAATTCACCACTGGCGCCCCCTGTGCTCCTCACAGATGAGAGCAGGTTCACACTGAGCACATGTGACAGACGGGACAGAGTGTGGAGACGCCGCGGAGAGCGATCTGCTGCCTGCAACAAAGTATTCAATGAGTATTTGGCTCCATTCATCTTTCCTTCATTTCTGACAAAGATTCCCGTGCCTTTGTAGCTCAGACACCCCAAAACATCAGCGCCCCCCCATGCTTTACAGTAGGACCGGTGTTCTTGTCATCATAGGCCTTGCTGACACCTCTCCAAATGTAACATTTATGGTTGTGATTTTGGTCTCATCACTCCAGATAACCTTGTCTCTGTGGCGTATGGGAGGTGAGATACTTTGTGGGATTTGTGCAGTAATGGCTTCTTCTCCACCATGCAGACCAAGTGCCTCCTTATTGTGCGTCCTGAAGCAGCCTGTAACCGGATGGGGTCATTTCAGAATATTAAAGTGTCTTATTGATGTAAAGAGAAGGAATGTATTATTTTAATGTCTTGTGTACATGTGTATATAGATAGATTAGTATGGCTGTGTGTAGAAGTCATTGTAGTTGTGTGTGTGTGTGTGTGTGTGTATACTGTCACACCTATGTCAGCTGTCCGGCCATATACCTGCACAATAGTGTAGACATTGGAGGATACAGTTGTTTGTTGCTATTGTTCTATGGCTGACAGAACCTTGTAGTTGTAGTTGTGAGACTGGGTCCCCATTGTGCTTGGTAAATATGTACAAGGCCGGGGAGACATCAGATAACTTCCATCCATGGTGATCAGTGGTCTACACAGACATAGAAGCCCATCACCCCCCACCCAAACTTACTATACAGGTCGGGGGTATGTAGCTTCTAGTCAGTCCCAGCTGGGACCATGGATGGAAGGTGCCCAGCACCCTGGAGGTCATCGAGGGAAATGGGTGTATATTAGTCCATAGTATACAGAGGGGCTCCCCATCTCATTGTGGATAAAACAACTCTGCATCTGTACCATCTGTAACTACAGCTAAGTATTGTTTTCTGTAATAAATCTCTTATTTTTCTATAATTCTGTGTGGTTATAGCCTTCTGCCACTATTATCAAAAGCGACCGGTTACAGACATTATAGGCCAGATGTAGCAGATAATAGTGCTGTAGCATTGGGCAGGAAAGGGTTACACAGCCGCGCCGCTAGATTTCACCGAGTCCTGGATTGCAGCTGATGTTATTTCCGGTGTTTTTTCTTTGCATCCTGAACAATTTTCCTGGCAGTTGTGGCTGAAATGTTTGTCAATTTGTGTCAACTTCTGTGCGTGTTATCAGGTCGCATCACCAGGGTAGGGGAACTTTTGATCGGGGTCATTTGGATGTTTTTGGCTCATGATCAACCTGTCATTGGCTACAGCAGAACAAAGTGAAGGTTCTGGAGCGGCCATCTCAGTCTCCTGACCTCAGTATAATGATATAATGATCCACTCTGGGGAAGATCTCAAGTGCAAAGTTCAGGAGAAGAGAGAGAGAAAAAAAGGAAAAAATTGGCAGCACATCTATGACTCTTTTCACACTGCCGGTTGCACGCTGCTTGTGGCTTAAGTACAGACAAAAAACAGAAGGTGCAACAGCAACCCACAGGTGCATGGGCCCACTGTATATACTCCTCCCAGCGTACACACCGTAAACACCTGCTCTGCATTAAAAAGTGAGGATCTTAGCAAACTATATGATCAAACAGAGTGTCCCATGTCTCTGGGGACAGCGTAACATTGGTGACATGGGGGGGGGGGGGGACACTATAACATTGGTGACATGGGGGGGGGGGGACACTATAACATTGGTGACATGGGGGGGGGGGACACTATAACATTGGTGACATGGGGGGGGGGGGGACACTATAACATTGGTGACATGGGGGGGGACACTATAACATTGGTGACATGGGGGGGGACACTATAACATTGGTGACATGGGGGGGGGACACTATAACATTGGTGACATGGGGGGGACACTATAACATTGGTGACATGGGGGGGACGACACTATAACATTGGTGACATGGGGGGGGGGACACTATAACATTGGTGACATGGGGGGGACACTATAACATTGGTGACATGGGGGGGACGACACTATAACATTGGTGACATGGGGGGGACGACACTATAACATTGGTGACATGGGGGGGACGACACTATAACATTGGTGACATGGGGGGGACGACACTATAACATTGGTGACATGGGGGGGACACTATAACATTGGTGACATGGGGGGGGGACACTATAACATTGGTGACATGGGGGGGGGGACACTATAACATTGGTGACATGGGGGGGACACTATAACATTGGTGACAGGGGGGGGACACTATAACATTGGTGACATGGGGGGGACACTATAACATTGGTGACATGGGGGGGGACGGCACTATAACATTGGTGACATGGGGGGGACACTATAACATTGGTGACATGGGGGGGACACTAACATTGGTGACATGGGGGGGACGACACTATAACATTGGTGACATGGGGGGGACACTATAACATTGGTGACATGGGGGGGGGACACTAACATTGGTGACAGGGGGGGGGACACTAACATTGGTGACATGGGGGGGGGGGGGGAAGCTAACATTGATGACATGGGGGGGACACTAACATTGGTGACATGGGGGGGGGGGACACTATAACATTGGTGACATGGGGGGGGGACACTATAACATTGGTGACATGGGGGGGACACTATAACATTGGTGACATGGGGGGGGACACTATAACATTGGTGACATGGGGGGGACACTATAACATTGGTGACATGGGGGGGACACTATAACATTGGTGACATGGGGGGGACGGCACTATAACATTGGTGACATGGGGGGGACGACACTATAACATTGGTGACATGGGGGGGACACTATAACATTGGTGACATGGGGGGGGACACTAACATTGGTGACATGGGGGGGGACACTAACATTGGTGACATGGGGGGGACACTAACATTGGTGACATGGGGGGGACACTATAACATTGGTGACATGGGGGGGACACTATAACATTGGTGACATGGGGGGGACACTATAACATTGGTGACATAGGGGGGGACACTATAACATTGGTGACATGGGGGGGACACTATAACATTGGTGACATGGGGGGGACACTATAACATTGGTGACATGGGGGGGGACACTATAACATTGGTGACATGGGGGGGACACTATAACATTGGTGACATGGGGGGGACACTATAACATTGGTGACATGGGGGGGGACACTATAACATTGGTGACATGGGGGGGGACACTATAACATTGGTGACATGGGGGGGGGACACTAACATTGGTGATATGGGGGGGGGACACTAACATTGGTGATATGGGGGGGGGACACTAACATTGGTGATATGGGGGGGACACTATAACATTGGTGACATGGGGGGGGGACACTATAACATTGGTGACATGGGGGGGGGGGGGGACACAAACATTGGTGACATGGGGGGGGGACACTATAACATTGGTGACATGGGGGGGGGGACACTATAACATTGGTGACATGGGGGGGGGGGGACACTAACATTGGTGACATGGGGGGGACACTATAACATTGGTGACATGGGGGGGGACACTATAACATTGGTGACATGGGGGGGGACACTAACATTGGTGACAGGGGGGGGGCCACTATAACATTGGTGACATGGGGGGGGGGCACTATAACATTGGTGACATGGGGGGGGGGGACACTAACATTGGTGACATGGGGGGGGGACACTATAACATTGGTGACATGGGGGGGACACTATAACATTGGTGACATGGGGGGGGACACTATAACATTGGTGACATGGGGGGGGGACACTATAACATTGGTGACATGGGGGGGGCACTAACATTGGTGACATGGGGGGGGACACTATAACATTGGTGACATGGGGGGGGGGGCACTAACATTGGTGACATGGGGGACACACTATAACATTGGTGACATGGGGGGGGACACTAACATTGGTGACATGGGGGGGGACACTATAACATTGGTGACATGGGGGGGGACACTAACATTGGTGACATGGGGGGGGACACTAACATTGGTGACATGGGGGGGGACACTAACATTGGTGACATGGGGGGGGACACTATAACATTGGTGACATGGGGGGGGGACACTAACATTGGTGACATGGGGGGGGACACTATAACATTGGTGACATGGGGGGGGACACTATAACATTGGTGACATGGGGGGGGGACACTATAACATTGGTGACATGGGGGGGGACACTATAACATTGGTGACATGGGGGGGGGACACTATAACATTGGTGACATGGGGGGGGGGACACTATAACATTGGTGACATGGGGGGGGGACACTAACATTGGTGACATGGGGGGGACACTATAACATTGGTGACATGGGGGGGACACTCTGTAACCTGGTGACATGGGGGGGGGACACTCTGTAACCTGGTGACATGGGGGGGACACTAACATTGGTGACATGGGGGGGGACACTAACCTGGTGATATGGGGGGGGACACTAACCTGGTGACATGGGGGGGGGGACACTAACCTGGTGACATGGGGGGGACACTAACCTGGTGACATGGGGGGGGGACACTCTGTAACCTGGTGATATGGGGGGGGGGGGGACACTGTAACCTGGTGACATGGGGGGGGGGGGGGGACACTAACCTGGTGACATTGGGGGGGGGACACTCTGTAACCTGGTGACATGGGGGGGGGACACTCTGTAACCTGGTGACATGGGGGGGGACACTGTAACCTGGTGACATTGGAGGGGGAAACACTGTAACCTGGTGACATTGGAGGGGGAAACACTGTAACCTGGTGACATTGGAGGGGGAAACACTGTAACCTGGTGACATTGGGGGGGGACACTCTGTAACCTGGTGACATGGGGGGGGGACACTGTAACCTGGTGACATGGGGGGGGGACACTCTGTAACCTGGTGACATGGGGGGGGGACACTGTAACCTGTGACATGGGGGGGGGGGACACTGTAACCTGGTGACATGGGGGGGGGGGGGACACTGTAACCTGGTGACATGGGGGGGGGGACACTCTGTAACCTGGTGACATGGGGGGGGACACTGTAACCTGGTGACATGGGGGGGGGGACACTCTGTAACCTGGTGACATGGGGGGGGGGGGACACTGTAACCTGGTGACATGGGGGGGGGGACACTCTGTAACCTGGTGACATGGGGGGGGACACTGTAACCTGGTGACATTGGGGGGGGGGGGACACTCTGTAACCTGGTGACATAGGGGGGGACACTCTGTAACCTGGTGACATAGGGGGGGGGACACTCTGTAACCTTGTGACATGGGGGGGGGGGACACTAACCTGGTGATATGGGGGGGGGACACTATAACATTGGTGACATGAGACACTCAGTTTGATCAGTTTGCTAAGATCCTCATACAAATAAATCCAGGTCTCATCCATAGTGACCAGTCGCTCCAGGAAACGCTGACAAATGGATGTCGTCAGTCACATGCTTCTCTGATCAGTCGTCAGTCACATGCTTCTCTCATCAGTCGTCAGTCACATGCTTCTCTCATCAGTCGTCAGTCACATGCTTCTCTGATCAGTCGTCAGTCACATGCTTCTCTGATCAGTCGTCAGTCACATGCTTCTCTGATCAGTCGTCAGTCACATGCTTCTCTCATCAGTCGTCAGTCACATGCTTCTCTGATCAGTCGTCAGTCACATGCTTCTCTCATCAGTCGTCAGTCACATGCTTCTCTCATCAGTCGTCAGTCACATGCTTCTCTGATCAGTCGTCAGTCACATGCTTCTCTGATCAGTCGTCAGTCACATGCTTCTCTCATCAGTCGTCAGTCACATGCTTCTCTGATCAGTCGTCAGTCACATGCTTCTCTGATCAGTCGTCAGTCACATGCTTCTCTCATCAGTCGTCAGTCACATGCTTCTCTGATCAGTCGTCAGTCACATGCTTCTCTGATCAGTCGTCAGTCACATGCTTCTCTGATCAGTCGTCAGTCACATGCTTCTCTCATCAGTCGTCAGTCACATGCTTCTCTGATCAGTCGTCAGTCACATGCTTCTCTCATCAGTCGTCAGTCACATGCTTCTCTCATCAGTCGTCAGTCACATGCTTCTCTGATCAGTCGTCAGTCACATGCTTCTCTGATCAGTCGTCAGTCACATGCTTCTCTCATCAGTCGTCAGTCACATGCTTCTCTGATCAGTCGTCAGTCACATGCTTCTCTCATCAGTCGTCAGTCACATGCTTCTCTGATCAGTCGTCAGTCACATGCTTCTCTGATCAGTCGTCAGACATTCGGGGACCCACTTTCACATCACTTCTTTATGTTCCAATGTTTATGGATAATGACACAAACACATTCACAAGAAATCTCCATGATCTCTGCTATTCCTTTAGCTGAAATTGGCTGATTCTCCAGTATGAGGTATATATATATATATATATATATATATATATATATATATATATATATATATATATCTATATCAGGCACAGGCATGACCCACATGGATACAAGTACTATCAGTGTGTATCTATCTATCTATCTATCTATCAGGTATAGGCATGACCCACATGGATACAAGCTGCAATAATGAGCTCTGCTGACTGCATGGTATGGCATCAGTGTGTAATATATATATATATATATATATATATATATATATATATATATATATATATATATATATGTCTGTCTGTGTAGGACCCCCTACTCCATCTATACAGTACATGTATACAGGACCCCCTACTCCATCTACACAGTACATGTATACAGGACCCCCTACTCCATCTATACAGTACATGTATACAGGACCCCCTACTCCATCTATACAGTACATGTATATACAGGACCCCCTACTCCATCTATACAGTATATGTATACAGGACCCCCTACTCCATCTATACAGTACATGTATACAGGACCCCCTACTCCATCTATACAGTACATGTATACAGGACCCATAGCTCCCAACCGTCCCGGATTCCGCGGGACAGTCCCGTTTTCGGGGTGCTGTCCCGCGGTCCCGGAATGGCCCCCAGTGTCCCGCATTATTTGTGGCCCCACCAGAAAAACAATAAACCAGTAACTCACCTGTCCGCCGGTCCCAGCAGCTCCTCTCCCGGCAGAGCGCGCACTCCTGTCATCCTCCAGGGCGGGCAGCGGGGTATACAGACACTGACTGTGCCGGAAGTGACCTGCAGCCTCCATCATGAATCACTTCCGGCACAGTCAGTGTCTGTATACCCCGCTGCCCGCCCCGGAGGATGACAGGAGTGCGCGCTCTGCCGGGAGAGAAGACTATGTGGGGCACTATATGGGGGGATTGGCTACTATGTGGGGCACTATATGGGGGATTGGCTACTATGGGGGGAACTATATGGGGATTGGCTACTATGTGGGGCACTATATGGGGGATTGGCTACTATGGGGGGAACTATATGGGGATTGGCTACTATGTGGGGAACTATATGGGGCATTGGCTACTATGTGGGCATATATGGGGGATTGGCTACTATGTGGGCACTATATGGGGCATTGGCTACTATGTGGGGCACTATATGGGGCATTGGCTACTATGTGGGGCACTATATGGGGGAATTGGCTACTATGTGGGACACTATATGGGGGGATTGGCTACTATGGGGGGCACTATATGGGGATTGGCTACTATGGGGGGCACTATATGGGTGATTGGCTACTATAGGGGGCACTATATGGGGATTGGCTACTATGGGGGGAACTATATGGGGATTGGCTACTATGTGGGGCACTATATGGGGGGATTGGCTACTATGTGGGGCACTATATGGGGGGATTGGCTACTATGTGGGGCGCTATATGGGGGGATTGGCTACTATGTGGGGCACTATATGGGGGGATTGGCTACTATGTGGGGCGCTATATGGGGGGATTGGCTACTATGTGGGGCGCTATATGGGGGGATTGGCTACTATGTGGGGCGCTATATGGGGGGGATTGGCTACTATGTGGGGCGCTATATGGGGGGATTGGCTACTATGTGGGGCGCTATATGGGGGGATTGGCTACTATGTGGGGCGCTATATGGGGGGATTGGCTACTATGTGGGGCGCTATATGGGGGGATTGGCTACTATGTGGGGCGCTATATGGGGGGGATTGGCTACTATGTGGGGCGCTATATGGGGGGATTGGCTACTATGTGGGGCGCTATATGGGGGGATTGGCTACTATGTTGGGCACATATGGGGGATTGGCTACTATGTGGGCACTATATGGGGGATTGGCTACTATGTGGGCACTATATGTGGGCATTGGCTACTATGTGGGGCACTATATGGGGGCATTGGCTACTATGTGGGGCACTATATAGGGGCATTGGCTACTATGTGGGCACTATATGGGGGCATTGGCTACTATGTGGGGCACTATATGGGGGCATTGGCTACTATGTGGGGCACTATATGGGGGCATTGGCTACTATGTGGGGCACTATATGGGGGCATTGGCTACTATGTGGGGCACTATATAGGGGCATTGGCTACTATGTGGGGCACTATATAGGGGCATTGGCTACTATGTGGGGCACTCTATGGGGTATTGGATACTATGTGTGGCACTATATGGGGGGATTGGCTACTATGTGGGGCATATATGGGGGCATTGGATGCTATGTGGGGCGCTATATGGGGGATTGGCTACTATGTGGGGCACTATATGGGGGCATTGGATACTATGTGGGGCACTATACGAAGGGATTGGCTATTGTGTGGGGCACTATATAGGGGGATTGGATACTATGTGGGCACTATATAGGGGGATTGGATACTATGTGGGGCACTATATAGGGGGATTGGATACTATGTGGGGCACTATATAGGGGGATTGGATACTATGTGGGCACTATTCAGTCAGCAGCATGTGGTGACTGTAGGGGAGTGGCTATGGAGGGTCACTATGGGGGCGTGGCTATGGGGACCGCAGCGCACATGTCCCTTTTTGCAAAAGTTGGGAGGTATGAGGACCCCCTACTCCATCTATACAGTACATGTATACAGGACCCCCTACTCCATCTATACAGTACATGTATACAGGGCCCCCTACTCCATCTATACAGTACATGTATACAGGGCCGTATTACCAGCTGCTGCTGCCCTAAGCACTAAACCTGAGGACGCCCCATCCTCACTCACCAATTAGCATCAGGATAGATTGGTAGGTAATAGCTCCAGACGTCACATTTAACACCACCACACCAAGCCTGACCAATACCACCATACTGTGACTGGATAACACCGCCACACCAGGCCTGACCAATACCGCCATACTGTGACTGGATAACACTGTCATACCACACCTGACCAAAACCACCATACTGTGACTAAATAACACCACCACACCAGACCTGATACCGCCATACTGTGACTGGATAACACTGCCATACCAGACCTGACCAATACCGCCATACTGTGACTTGATAACACCGCCATACCAGACCTGACCAATACCGACACACTGTGCCTGGATAACACTGCCATAACAGACCTGTTCAATACCACCATACTGTGACTGGATAACACCGCTATACCAGACCTGACCAATACCGCCATACTGTGACTGGATAACACCGCTACACCAGACCTGACCAATACCACCATACCCCCCCCCCCCCCTCGAAAAGACACCAGATTTTCTTGAAAGTCTAAACGGGAGGGTACTGCCCCTCTGCAAGGTGCTACCCTAGGCACCAGACCATGGGTGCCTAAAGTTAAATACGACCCTGCAGGTATACAGGACACTACAGGTATATAGGACCACAAAACTATAGACTACAGGTGCACGGGACCTCCACCAACAATATACTACAGGTATGCAGGACCCCAAACTATACACTACAGGTATACAGGAACTCCACCAACTATATACTACAGGTATATAAGACCCCAAACTATACACTTCAGGTATACAGGACCCCAAAACTATACACTGCAGGTATATAGGACCTCCACCAACTCTATAATGCAGGTATACAGCACCTTTACAAACTCTATACTACAGGTATACAGGACCCCCCCAAACTTTACACTACAGGTATACAGCACCTTTACCAACTATACACTACAGATATACAGGACCCTTAAACTATACACTACAGGTATACAGGACCCCTGAACTATACACTACAGGTATACAAGACCTCCACCAACTATACATTACAGGTATACAGCACCAACTATATACTGCAGGTATACAGGACCTTCACCAACTATACACTACAGGTATACAGCCCCCCCCCCAACTACACACTACAGGTATACAGGACTCCCCCAACTATACACTATAGGTATACAGCCCCCCCACCCCCCAACTATGCACTACAGATATGCGAGACCCCTAAAAACTATACACTGTAGGTATACAGAACCCCTCCAACTATGCACTACAGGTATACACTAATTCCGCTGATTAACTCAGATAAAACAATACCTTTAGATTGGCCTCCTGGGCACCTTAGAACAAATCTAATTAATACACTGACACTTTATACCCGGGCAGCGCCGGGTACATTCTCTAGTAATATAATATATATATCCATATCTATCTCAGGTATAGGCATGACCCACATGGATACTATCATGGATAATATATTACAGAGGAGGAGGATAATATTATATTACAGAGGAGGAGGAGGATAATATATTACAGAGGAGGAGGAGGATAATATATTACAGAGGAAGAGGAGGATAATATATTACAGAGGAGGAGGATAATATATTACAGAGGAGGAGGATAATATATTACAGAAGAGGAGGATAATATATTACAGAAGAGGAGGATAATATATTACAGAAGAGGAGGATAATATATTACAGAGGAGGAGGATAATATATTACAGAAGAGGAGGATAATATATTACAGAAGAGGAGGATAATATATTACAGAAGAGGAGGATAATATATTACAGAGGAGGAGGATGATATTAGAAGAGGAGAATAGTATATTATATTACAGAGGAGGAGGATAATATATTACAGAGGAGGAGGATAATATATTACAGAAGAGGAGGATAATATATTACAGAAGAGGAGGATAATATATTACAGAAGAGGAGGATAATATATTACAGAGGAGGAGGATAATAGATTACAGAGGAGGAGGATAATATATTACAGAAGAGGAGGATAATATATTACAGAAGAGGAGGATAATATATTACAGAAGAGGAGGATAATATATTACAGAAGAGGAGGATAATATATTACAGAAGAGGAGGATAATATATTACAGAGGAGGAGGATAATATATTACAGAGGAGGAGGATAATATATTACAGAAGAGGAGGATAATATCGTATTACAGAGGAGGAGGATAATATATTATAGAGGAGGAGGATAATATATTACAGAAGAGGAGGATAATATCGTATTACAGAGGAGGAGGATAATATAGTATTACAGAGGAGGAGGATAATATATTACAGAAGAGGAGGATAATATATTAGAGGAGGAGGATAATATATTACAGAAGAGGAGGATAATATATTACAGAAGAGGAGGATAATATCGTATTACAGAGGAGGAGGATAATATAGTATTACAGAGGAGGAGGATAATATATTACAGAAGAGGAGGATAATATATTAGAGGAGGAGGATAATATATTACAGAAGAGGAGGATAATATCGTATTACAGAGGAGGAGGATAATATATTACAGAAGAGGAGGATAATATATTATAGAGGAGGAGGATAATATATTACAGAAGAGGAGGATAATATCGTATTACAGAGGAGGAGGATAATATATTACAGAAGAGGAGGATAATATATTATAGAGGAGGAGGATAATATATTACAGAAGAGGAGGATAATATCGTATTACAGAGGAGGAGGATAATATAGTATTACAGAGGAGGAGGATAATATATTACAGAAGAGGAGGATAATATATTAGAGGAGGAGGATAATATATTACAGAAGAGGAGGATAATATCGTATTACAGAGGAGGAGGATAATATATTACAGAAGAGGAGGATAATATATTAGAGGAGGAGGATAATATATTACAGAGGAGGAGGATAATATCATATTACAGAGGAGAACTAGTCGGGGGAGGGGGGGGGGGCAGTCAGGGGAACGGATCAGAGGGCAATGCTGCCGCCTGGTGCTTTGGGGGGAGAAGCTTCGGACTTTGTCTGCAATCTGTCAGATATTTAGCAGAATTACTGTATATGGAGAATATACTTATATAATATACTAGATGCTTTACCACAGTCCGTGTAGCGTCCAGTAGTTGGGAAGGTGCTCACAGTGCTTCTCCGCCATCTGTATACAATGGGAACAGATATATATTAGGGTACTGTGTAACTCTGTGATATACAGGACACATTATCAGACAGGAGGTATATAGTAATAAACCACACACTGGTATACGGCCATGTATATGGGCTTAGTTATAGAGTACATAGCCACACGCTCATGTGCCACCTGCTGGTGCCATTGGCCATTGTTATATTCACCCTGATATCTTGGCATCTCCCTTGAGGATTCTTATGTATTGAAATGCGTTGGAGGCTATTGTAGGGTATTGTAGGGACTTTATAGGGTTAAGACAGGGCAGGGGCTGCCGTATCAGCCCTCCGACTTCCACATACATATAATAGTATCACCTCACAGACATATAATATTACTAGAGATGAGCGAGCATGCTGGTCCGTGCTTGGTACTCCTTAGAGTATTAGGGTACTCGATGGTTCTCGTTACTCGGACCAGCATCTCGCGATACTCGAGAAAATCTCACCATCCATTTCCTGTAAGTTTGGGCGCTATTTCGCAGCCAATTAACATGCAGGAGACTCTTTGGTACATCCTGCGATGACGTGGGTCCCATACATGTCTATAGCAGCGATTGGTTGGCCAGATCAGATGACCCTGCCATATAAAACTGGGCGTATGCTGGCTTCAGGCGTATGCTGTGAGAGATCAGGGAGAGAGCTGCTGCTGGTCAGGGAGAGTGTCAGTGTAGGCTATAGCCTTCTAGTAGGCAGGGCAGGGTATATACCAGCAATACAAACACCTTGTCAGGGCTAAAAGCTTTTATTAATACTATTACTACAGACTGCTGGCTGGGAGATGCAGTGCTGCTACCGCGATTTCACCAGCACACTGTGGTGACCGGCTGCAGGCAGAAAGGGGACATTAGGTGCTGCATACACACCACTAAGAAGTGCTCAGTGCTATTATATGATTTTGGGGCTGCTGGTGCTGGTGTACTGCACTGTATAGCTGGGATTTGTAGTGCATCCTGCATAGAACTTCACTGCTCATTGTAAGGGGGCATTCCAGCGTGTGTGTATAGTTCCGGCCACTACCAGATTGTACCGTACAGCCCCCCCTAAACTAGTGGGTACTACACTGTATTGCTGGGATTTGTAGTACACTACCCCTCAAGTGATGATCCCTTTGCATGAGACAATTGCCAGATCCTCAAGGATCAAAGTCAAATTCAAAATTAAAACAGCGATGGGGGGAGAGGTGGTGAATGTTACCCCAACTGCTGCAGTCAAATTAAAAATCGAAAGGGTGCTGGGGGTTGTTGGCTACTGCTGGGCCTTAACTGGCACGCATGTAGCCTACTGGTGTGCTTGCCCTTGCCTCCTTGTTGCTGGGCCTTAACTGGCACCCATGTAGCCTACTGGTGTGCCTGCCCTTGCCGGTAATGGCCACTTTATGTTTTTTTTTTTATTTTCTAACCTTCAATTTAAATTTTAAAATCAAATAGACTTCAATTCAAGTGCAATTTTCACTGTTCAAAGGAACAGACAGTGATAATGGTGGATCCTAATTTAGCATCCTTGTGTTGTCCATTTTGTACCATATAACCTGTGGATGTCAACTTGCGGGGGTTCTCTGCCGTCCTTTCATTTTTTAGCTCGGGGCCTCTTAAAAAGACTGTATTGTTGTTCTTTATCCTTACCTCCAAAGAGATCACGCACAACTGCATGAGGAGGTAAGGCTAAATCTAGCCATAATCTGGCTATTTTAGTTTTAGGCGCAGCAGCACTGCCATGGGTAAGTGTCAACAGACGGTGCTAAAACTGCTGAACAGCACCTTCTACCTTCCTTGAATGTTTTAGCAGTTTTGAAGGAAGGATTGACCAGGCCTTTTACTAGTAGCTTGCCGTCTTTTAGAGACTCTTTAAAGGATTGAAAGTGTATTTGATCAAATTCCGTGGCCTCTTAAGCAGACTGTATTGTTCTCTGTGTCCTCACTGCCATGCTCTGACGTCACACTACGTCTGCGGAGGAGCGGGACTGGTTGCCAGGGGCCCGCTGATCGCGCCCCCGCCAACCAGCCAGCTGTTTTATTTTAGTTTTTTTTTTGTCTAGCTGTGGTTAGGGCCTCACCACCCCCGGTCGAGAGGCATCAGGTGTACCTTTGATGGTCACTGACAGCTGGCCTAGCCAGTTAGCTGTCAGCACCCGGGTTCGTGTGTAATTAGCAGTGAGCTTGGTTGCGTGTGACAAGGGGCGGAACCTGGTGGCGGCTCTGCAACTCGGCAGCCTCACACATGTACCATGCCTGGCCCACGTGTTCAACCTAATGTTGCTGCGGTTCCTTAAAGCTTATCCCAATGTGGCTGACTTGCGCATCTGTGCGCATTTCCGCAAGTCAACTGGCATCCATGTTGACTACTGGTGTGCCTGCCCTTGCATCCTTGTTGCTGGGCCTTAACTGGCATCCATGTAGACTACTGCTGGGCCTTAACTGGCATCCATGTTGACTACTGGTTTTGGACAACACAGATTACTGGGTGATCACTCTCCTGGACCCTTGGTAGAAACCAAACTTTTCCACTGTCAACCTGCCGAGGAACACAGTATGAGAGTGAATCAATATCAACAGGCCCTGGTACAGAAGCTGAAAATGTACTTCCCATCTGACACCACTAGCGCCAGAGGATGTAGTTCTGTGGGCCAAAGAGCGGGGGAGAGGAAGGGTGGAGCAGGCAGCTTGTCAAGGGGCAGGGGAACACTCTCCAAGGCCTTTGACAGTTTCATGGCACCACAGCAAAATTATGTCAACTGTCCCCAGTCTAGACAGAGTAGGGGGGAAGCCTTCAGGAAGATGGTGAGGGAGTACCTTGCTGACCATACCAACGTCCTTCCCGATCACTTTGCTACCTACAACTACTGGGTTTCAAAGCTGGATACGTGGCCCCAGTTGGCGCTTTACGCCTTGGAGGTGCTGGCCTGTCCTGCCGCTAGCGTGTTGTCAGAGCGGGTCTTCAGTGCAGCTGGTGCCATCATCACTGATAAGCGCGCTCACCTGTCCACTGACAGCGCTGACAGGCTGACGTTTATAAAAATGAGCAAAGCCTGGATTTCACCTGAATCCAACTGTCCACCCGGGGAAAGCAGCTGAACATGAAGATTCTTGGTATCTCCTCTCCTCCTCCTCTTCTTCCTACAATTCTCAGCCAACGGTCTTCTTCCGCCATGCAGGGTCTGGCCTAATTATTGGGAGGCTCAATTGCTTCCTCACTCCTAATGGTTCTCTGTGTCCTTACCGCCATGCTCTGACGTCAAACTACGTCTGCGGAGGAGCGGGACTGGTTGCCAGGGGCCCGCTGATCGCGCCCCCGCCAACCAGCCAGCTGTTTTATTTTAGTTTTTTTTTTGTCTAGCTGTGGTTAGGGCCTCACCACCCCCGGTCGAGAGGCATCAGGTGTACCTTTGATGGTCACTGACAGCTGGCCAGAGGATGTAGTTCTGTGGGCCAAAGAGTGGGGGAGAGGAAGGGTGGAGCAGGCAGCTTGTCAAGGGGCAGGGGAACACTCTCCAAGGCCTTTGACAGTTTCATGGCACCACAGCAAAATTATGTCAACTGTCCCCAGTCTAGACAGAGTAGGGGGGAAGCCTTCAGGAAGATGGTGAGGGAGTACCTTGCTGACCATACCAACGTCCTTCCCGATCACTTTGCTACCTACAACTACTGGGTTTCAAAGCTGGGAAGCCTTCAGGAAGATGGTGAGGGAGTACCTTGCTGACCATACCAACGTCCTTCCCGATCACTTTGCTACCTACAACTACTGGGTTTCAAAGCTGGATACGTGGCCCCAGTTGGCGCTTTACGCCTTGGAGGTGCTGGCCTGTCCTGCCGCTAGCGTGTTGTCAGAGCGGGTCTTCAGTGCAGCTGGTGCCATCATCACTGATAAGCGCGCCCACCTGTCCACTGACAGCGCTGACAGGCTGACGTTTATAAAAATGAACAAAGCCTGGATTTCACCTGAATCCAACTGTCCACCCGGGGAAAGCAGCTGAACATGAAGATTCTTGGTATCTCCTCTCCTCCTCCTCTTCTTCCTACAATTCTCAGCCAACGGTCTTCTTCCGCCATGCAGGGTCTGGCCTAATTATTGGGAGGCTCAATTGCTTCCTCACTCCTAATGGTTCTCTGTGTCCTTACTGCCATGCTCTGACGTCAAACTACGTCTGAGGAGGACCGGGACAGGTTGACGGCGGCCACGCCAACAGCCTGCTGTTTTTTTTTTGTTTTTTTTTGTAGCCGTGGCCTCACCACCCCCGGTCGAGAGGCATCAAGTGTACCCTTGATAGTGAGTGCTGACTGACAACTGGCCTAGCCAGTTAGCTGTCAGCACCCGGGTTCATGACCACTACATATCCCAGCCCCTGGACTCACTCCAAATTTTGGGTGGACTCACTTGTAATGGCTCTCTTTGTCTGGCCTAATTTTTGGGAGGCTCACTAGCTTCCTCACTCACTTGAAATGGTTCTCTGTGTGTTCAAGGCCCTGCAGTGTCTGGCCTAGTTTTAGGGAGCCTCACTGTTGGTTACTGTTGCTCCTGCCAGGCCTCCATGTTGGCTACTGCTGATCCCGGCAGTTCTCTGTGTACTTAATGCCATGCAGTGTTTGGCCTAATTTTTGGGAGGCTCACTTTCTTCCTCACTCACTCTTAATGGTTCTCTGTGAGCTCACTGCCATGCTAGGTCTGGTATTAATTTTTGGAAGGCTGACTGGCTACCGCTTCTACCTTGTTCACTCTGTCCTAACCGCTATGCTGTGTCAGGCTGAATTTTTGGGTGGTCCCTATGCCTACCTCTGTTTTAACCAGGCTGTTGCACAGAATTAGGCATAATGGTGCGATTAGGCAGCCTCAGAGGCATCCATACATGCTGCCCCTGCTGTTTCCTGTCCATTTCCGTTGTTTCCATCAATTTCTGATGTTGACAGGTTTTCACACGACCTTCTCTCTACTGAACTTGAGTCCCCTCAAAAAAATGCTTGACTCTCCCATTGACTTCAATGGGGTTCGTTACTCGAAACGAGCACTCTAGTATCGGGAAATACTCTGCTCGAGTCATTTTAGTACTCGCTCATCACTAATTATTACCTCACCTCACAGACATATAATATTATTACCTCACCTCACAGACATATAATATTATTACCTCACCTCACAGACATATAATATTATTACCTCACAGACAGTCACCGGCCACATATGAACCAAAATTAGTTTATTCCAGTCTGCGTGTTTTCTAGAAATAAAAAGAGAGAATTATATTTAGTATTCTATATAGTATTCCTTCCATTCTGGAGTATCAGAGGAGTCACAAAACCGCAAACCATCATTAGCCTCAGCTGTCAGGGATTATATGGCAGGGATCGGCAGCCTCAGCTGCCAGGGATGATGTGACGGGGATCGGCAGCCTCAGCTGTCAGGGATGATATGATGGCGGTCAGTCAGCAGTGAGCTGTATCATGCTGAGCCCTGTAGTCCCCTCTGTGACATGCTGGGCCTTGTAGTGTATGCTAAAGGCCACGAAGAACAATCCAAGGTGACCAATCCAGCCAAAAAGTATTATTATTATATTATGAATAAAGGAGGCCTCTCTCCGCACGTCACATGAAGGAGACCGGCCTCTCTCCGCACGTCACATGAAGGAGACCGGCCTCTCTCCGCACGTCACATGAAGGAGACCGGCCTCTCCCCGCACGTCACATGAAGGAGACCGGCCTCTCCCCGCACGTCACATGAATGAGGCCGTCCTCTCTCCGCACGTCACATGAATGAGGCCGTCCTCTCTCCGCACGTCACATGAAGGAGACCGGCCTCTCTCCGCACGTCACATGAATGAGACCGGCCTCTCTCCGCACGTCACGTGAATGAGACCGGCCTCTCTCCGCACGTCACGTGAATGAGACCGGCCTCTCTCCGCACGTCACGTGAATGAGACCGGCCTCTCTCCGCACGTCACATGAAGGAGACCGGCCTCTCTCCGCACGTCACATGAAGGAGACCGGCCTCTCTCCGCACGTCACATGAAGGAGACCGGCCTCTCTCCGCACGTCACATGAAGGAGACCGGCCTCTCTCCGCACGTCACATGAAGGAGACCGGCCTCTCTCCGCACGTCACATGAAGGAGACCGGCCTCTCCCCGCACGTCACATGAATGAGGCCGTCCTCTCTCCGCACGTCACATGAATGAGACCGGCCTCTCTCCGCACGTCACGTGAATGAGACCGGCCTCTCTCCGCACGTCACGTGAATGAGACCGGCCTCTCTCCGCACGTCACATGAATGAGACCGGCCTCTCTCCGCATGTCAAGACAATACAGGAGTGTAGACACAGAGCCAAGACAATACAGGAGTGTAGACACAGAGCCAAGACAATACAGGAGTGTAGGCGCAGAGCCAAGACAATACAGGAGTGTAGGCGCAGAGCCAAGACAATACAGGAGTGTAGGCGCAGAGCCAAGACAATACAGGAGTGTAGGCGCAGAGAAGAAGCGCCCCCAACAGGGAGAAATACAACTCACATCTAAGAAACTTCCCATTGCAACGGAAAGGAGTATTAGCAACACTTTTACTGAAGAAAGAATACAGAGATATTCTGAAACGCTAAAAAGTTGCTATCAAGTACATAAGATAGGAGAATTTGATCCACTGTGCCTGTATTCACACTGAAGAACTGCGACCAGCGCACCAGCCAATACAACCAGCACATCATGGAACTCTAAGATTCCATCTGTCAAGAGTTAGGGGAGAACGCCCCTCCACTACTACAACCTCGAGAAATGAGCACCGTCTGCTACAATATGGTCCCAGCAACAGGAGACTATCTGCCAGTATAGAGAGACCGACACCGATTTACCAGAAGACGGGTGAGAGGTGGTTATCCACCATTCTATGCAATACAGAGACCTGTATAACACGTAACATCCTGTGCTGACAAAGAGTTACCATTAATACAGACATTGCAACATCTAGAACGGTTTCCTTCTTACCAATCCCCTACAGAATACAGACCAGACTATAGAGTTAAATGACAGACGGATAACGCAAAGAAAACGCAAGAGACATCTAAAAAGGTATAAACACTAGTTTGGCACATACGTAGATCCACCTCAGACGCTCACAAGGGCCCCGCAATGCCGCAAGTAGAGAGAGAGATTTCCGCATAAATCCTATGTTATCCAGGATATACCAATTGGTTTTATGATTAATGTAAATTTCATCATATACAAATAACTTCATGTAGAGTAAAACAAACGCCATTGTTTTGTAAATGTTTTACTGGTTTATTAAAATTGTGTTCATGTATTAACCCTAAGACCCCCAAGAATAGGTGCAGGCAGAAATAGGTGGCACTGGCACATAAATTCCCAGCAAGCAGCTGCATGCACAACCCAGTGGACAGAGGTGGCGCTGCAATGGCCCGACCCAGGACAAGGAAGGAGTGCGGAAGAGGAGTGGGCAGAACCGACCCAGGACAAGGAAGGAGTGCGGAAGAGGAGCGGGCAGAACCGACCCAGGACAAGGAAGGAGTGCGGAAGAGGAGTGGGCAGAACCGACCCAGGACAAGGAAGGAGTGCGGAAGAGGAGTGGGCAGAACCGACCCAGGACAAGGAAGGAGTGCGGAAGAGGAGCGGGCAGAACCGACCCAGGACAAGGAAGGAGAGAGGAAGAGGAGCGGGCAGAACCGACCCAGGACAAGGAAGGAGAGAGGAAGAGGAGCGGGCAGAACCGACCCAGGACAAGGAAGGAGAGAGGAAGAGGAGCGGGCAGAACCGACCGGAGACAAGGAAGGAGAGAGGAAGAGGAGCGGGCAGAACCGACCCAGGACAAGGAAGGAGTGCGGAAGAGGAGCGGGCAGAACCGACCCAGGACAAGGAAGGAGTGCGGAAGAGGAGTGGGCAGAACCGACCCAGGACAAGGAAGGAGAGAGGAAGAGGAGTGGGCAGAACCGACCCAGGACAAGGAAGGAGTGCGGAAGAGGAGTGAGCAGAACCGACCGGAGACAAGGAAGGAGAGAGGAAGAGGAGCGGGCAGAACCGACCCAGGACAAGGAAGGAGAGAGGAAGAGGAGTGGGCAGAACCGACCGGAGACAAGGAAGGAGTGCGGAAGAGGAGTGGGCAGAACCGACCGGAAACAAGGAAGGAGAGAGGAAGAGGAGTGGGCAGAACCGACCCAGGACAAGGGAGGAGTGCGGCAGAGAAGCGGGCAGAACCAACCGGAGACAAGGAAGGAGAGAGGAAGAGGAGCGGGCAGAACCGACCCAGGACAAGGGAGGAGTGCGGCAGAGAAGCGGGCAGAACCAACCGGGGAAAGGGAGGAGTGCGGCAGAGGTGGCGGTGCAATGGCCCGACCCAGGACAAGGAAGGAGTGCGGAAGAGGAGTGGGCAGAACCGACCCAGGACAAGGAAGGAGTGCGGAAGAGGAGCGGGCAGAACCGACCGGGGACAAGGAAGGAGTGCGGAAGAGGAGTGGGCAGAAGTAGAAGAGGAGCATGACATGACTGCGGGAGCGCATGGTGATATCAAAGTATACTGCGCACAGGCTGCTGCAAGCAATCACATGTTCAGGAATTGGCCACAGCGGCCCATGCACAGTGTACTGTGATATCACCACACACTCCCACAGTGACATCAGACCAGATGGAGCGGGGGGGGGGGGGGAAGGGGGGTTGGGGGGCTTTATATGCGGACAAGCTTCTATGGTCCTTAATCAGCAGCAGACTTGCCTTCTTTTCCATCTGAAGGATTGACAAAGAATTTCCGAGTGTAATAGTGATCCGGGACAGTCAGCTGCCGCTATACGATGAGTTACGTACTGTTGGTGTAAAGGATTGTACAGAGAAGGATCTTCCCGCTTACCTTATATCCCGCACTTGATTCGTGCAGCACATCTGTGTAACCAAAAGAAGCGACAGAGCAGACAGCAGAGCGCGCCGCAATCCAAACTCCATATCGAAAACCTTAAAAAGAAAGGACACAAAAACAATAAAGAAAAAGCAGCAGAACTTCTCTTTACCGGTGATTTAAATTCAGTTGTTTAAAAATTAAAGAAAATGAAAAAGTATTACAGGATTTATTCACAAGGTGGTCAATACACAGGGTGTCGGGGGCGGGGGGTGGGGCCGATAGGCAGGAGGGGTCCGGGGGTCCTAGCCCAGTGGTTACATCCTCATAGGGGACAGTTACATTTTTCTTCATTGAGTTTTTGTTGCACCCTTGTACTTTGCACTAGCACGGTCAGGTTCTCACAGTGCGGCACTTGTGTAGCTTGTCCCGTTAGTGTATTTTGGTTGTGTTCGTTGTGCTGGGGGCAGTTTTGTGCTGGGGGCAGTTTCTCTATGACTTTTACATCAGCTTTATATTTACTATACCTTTGCTACAAAAGGTCGCTACCTATCAGGGTGACTACCTATGGGGCGTATGGGGGGGGGGGGGGGGGGGATAAGCTACATGTAGAATACCACCCAACAAGGCACCTACCTGCAGAGTGGTCTAACTACTATATTTATGCCCAGAGAGAGTAACTGACTACTATATGTGTGCACAGAGGGACCTAAATATATGGGGACCTAACTACTATATGGGAGCACAGAGAGTGCCTACAATATATGGAGGCATTCTGTTAGACCCCAAAGGGCCTAGGGTTAGAGAGGGGAGAACCAAACTTCCCGAACTGAGATTCGTAACGATCGTTGCAAAATCCTGGCCTCACATTGTATATTACATTACAGCAAAGGCACATTGTAATCCCTGGCAATCAGAACACATACATTTACACTACCTAGAGACAGTAAGGGTGAGGCAGGGTTACAGAGGCAAGGTTATAGGGGCTGGGTCAGAGAGGGTTATAGAGGGAGGGTAAAGAAGATTGATTAGGTATCAGGGACAGATAGAAGATAGTGTGAGGGCAGTAGTGTAAGCTGTGTAGCTGTGAAAATCAATCCTGTCCTGCCACTTTGTGTGTCAGTACATGCTGTCCACAGCTCTCCTGGGTGAACTTAACCCTTTAATAAGGTAAGAGTATGTTGAACCAATAATACGGTGGTGTCATAGGCCGATTCCTATCATTCTCTCCTGAGGAGATTGGCCACCAAGGTTGAAGGTACGTGGGGGGTGCATCTGGTGTTGGTGATATTGATAGATCTTGTAGTTTTCTCATGGATAAACAAACCCTGGAGAAAAGTAGCCCTCCATTCATACAGCCCTTGAATAGGGGTGTACTCCACCTCCTCACCAGGTTCAAAATTATGCATGAACTTCAGGAGGTAATTCCTTTTTATGGAGCTCCTGTTTAGAAGCAAGGCATGGTTATGTAGGACACCCCCCTTCTAGCAGCTAAGTTCTTTTGTATTGCTATTGTGAGCGAGTTTTGGAGCGTGCGAGTTTTTGTCTCAAGTCTGGGACTTTAACCCCTTCAAGACCAAGCCTATTTGCACCTAAAAGACCAGGCTCATTTTTCAAAATCTGACCTATCTCACTTTATGCGCTTATAGCTCAGTGATGCTTTAAAGGACAACTCCCGCGCTAAGGAAAAAACCCAAAAACCAATCAGAAACCTAGCTTTTATACTTCTCATCCCTCCTGAGCTGTCACTGTTTGAATTTCCCTCCGTCTGTGTACCTTCTGATTTCTAGTCTTGTTCTTCATTTCTTCCTTGCTTCCTGGTTTCAGCTTCCCATGATGCACTTTGGCTGCTGTGACACTGTAAGTGCCTGCCCCTCCATTCACTACAACTCCCATCATACACTAAACATGACCCCCTCTCTGGCTCTCCTCAGTCAGGCTGCTATATACACACACACATACTGTCACCTCACTGTAGTGTACATTCTGCAGGATTAGGTCAGGGCAGCAGGGGAGAGATAAGACGGGGTCTGTGTAGCTGAGATGCCGGGAGTGAGGAGAAAGATAAGCAAGTGACATCACTCACTCACTGAGTCCACTCGGCAGCAGGAGGGAGTATGGGGGAGGGGGTCCTGTAGCTGGTTATGTGCCGGGAGTCAGTCACCAGTCACTATTGAGTTGCAGAATGACAGATGGCTTACAGTTGCTCAGCCAATGGGAGCTGAGCAAGCAGAGTCACCTGACCAGGCAGGGGAGGGGGAGGCTGGTGTGACAGGACCTAGACCCGCCCTCCTGCTGATGACTCATTGTCACTAGAAGGAGCTGAGAGAGCAGCCTGGTGACGACAGTAATTAGGTATGAAGGAGTTTCTTACACTTCCTGGTGGGGGATGGAGGGGGGAAAAGACAGGGAATGGAGGCAGATAGGTGATTGAAGTATATTACAGTGTTATATAACTTTGTAATGTGCTTCAATTACTGGGAAAAAGTTTTTCATGGGAGTTGTCCTTTAACCTCTTAAGGACATAGGACGTACCGGTACGTCCTATGTCCTCATTAGCACTTCAAAGCGGGGCCGCGTGGCGGCCCCGCTTTGAAGTGCCGCGATCCCGGGTGCCGCGTGTAGCCCGGGACCGCCGCTATTAGCGGGCACGGTCCGATCGCCGTGCCCGCTAATTAGCTAATCGGAGGCAGCTGTCAAAGTTGACAGCTGCCTCCGATTACCGGAGGCAACGTTTCCCTGGTGTCTAGTGGGGGAGATCGCTCCTCCGGGACCTTGTCCCGGAGGAGCGATCTCCCTGTCTGATGCCGGCCGGGGACGCGTCCAAGATGGCGCCGTCCTCGGCTCGGCACTCGTTTGTTTCCGGCTGCAGCAGCCGAAAGCAAACGAGTGCCGATCTCATGGATCTCTGCAGCATATCTATGCTGCAGAGATCTCCATGAGAGATCCAAGTGTATATACTAGAAGTCCCCCAGGGGGAATAACCCTAACCCCAGGGGGAATAACCCTAACCCCAGGGGGGAATAACCCTAACCCCAGGAGGAATAACCCTAACCCCAGGGGGGAATAACCCTAACCCCAGGGGGGGGAATAACCCTAACCCCAGGGGGAATAACCCTAACCCCAGGGGGGAATAACCCTAACCCCAGGGGGGAATAACCCTAACCCCAGGGGGGAATAACCCTAACCCCAGGGGGGGAATAACCCTAACCCCAGGGGGGGAATAACCCTAACCCCAGGGGGAATAACCCTAACCCCAGGGGGAATAACCCTAACCCCAGGAGGAATAACCCTAACCCCAGGGGGGCTTCTAGTATATGTGTAAAAAAAAAAAAAAACGTGTTGTTAATAGTAAAAATCCCCTCCCATAATAAAAGTCTGAATCACCCCCCTTTTCCCAGGTTTTAAATAAAAGTAAACAAATAAATAAATAAATAAACATGTTTGGTATCGCCGCGTGCGTAATCGCCCGAACTATTAATTAATCACATTCCTGATCTCGTACGGTAAACGGCGTCAGCGCAAAAAAATCCCAAAGTGCAAAATTGCGCATTTTTGGTCGCATCAAATCCAGAAAAAATGTAATAAAAATCGATCAAAAAGTCGTATATGCGCAATCAAGGTACCGATAGAAAGATCACATCATGGCGCAAAAAATGACACCTCGCACAGCCCCATAGACCAAAGGATAAAAGCGCTATAAGCCTGGGAATGGAGCGATTTTAAGGAATGTATATTGGTTAACAACGGTTTGAATTTTTTACAGGCCACCAGATACAATATAAGTTATACATGTTATATATCGTTTTAATCGTAACGACTTGAGGAACATGCATAACAAGTCAGTTTTACCCCAGGGCGAATGGCGTAAAAACACATTTCCCCCAAATAAAAGAAATGCGTTTTTTTTTTTCAATTTCACCACATTTTGAATTTTTTTTCTGGTTTCGCAGTGTACTTTATGCAAAAATTCAGCCTGTAATTGCAAAGTACAATTAGTGACGCAAGAAATAAGGGGTCATGTGGGTCTCTAGGTGGAAAAATGCAAGTGCTATGACCTTTTAAACACAAGGAGGAAAAACCGAAAACGTAAAAACGAAAATGGGCCATGTCCTTAAAGGGTTAACGTATGCTAGCGATTCTGAGATAGTTTTTTTCGTCACATATGGCACTTTATATTAGTGGCAAAATTTGGTCACTACTTTGTGTGTTTTTTGTGAAAAACATCAAAATATCATGAAAAATTGAAAAAATTAGCATTTTATGAACTTTGAAATTCTCTGCTTCTAAAAAAAGAAAGTTGTATTACATAAATTAGTTACTAAGTCACATTATGAATATGTCCTCTTTATTCTGGCTTCATTTCATAAACATATTTTACTTTTTTAGGGTGTTACGGGGCTTAGAAATTTATCAGCAAATTACCACATTTTCGTGAAAGTTTCCAAAACTGATTTTTTTAGGGACCAGTTCTTATTTTAAGTTGATTTAGGAGATTTGTATACTGGAAACCCCCATAAGTGACCCCATTTTGGAAACTAGACACCTTAAAGAATTAATCTAGGGGTATAATGAGCATTTTAACCCTACAGGGGCTGGAGGAAAGTATTCACCATTAGGCCGTAAAAAAATGAAAAATTAAAATTTTCCAATAATATATACATTTAGATTAAAGTTTCTCATTTTCAAAAGGAACATGAGAGAAAAAGCACCCCAAAATTTGTAACACGGGTTCTCTTGAGTACTACGGTACCCCATATGTGGGCGTAAACCACTGTATGGGCACACAGCCGGGCTCAGAAGGAAGGGAGCGGCAATTAGCTTTTCCATTGCAGATTTTGCTGAAGAAGTTTCCGAGCGCCAGGTGCATTTGCAGAGCCCCTGTAGTGTCAGCAGAGAGAAAACCCCCCATAAGTCACCCCATTTTTGAAAGTACACCCCTCAAAGAATTCATCTTCGGGTAGGATGAGCAATTTGACCCCACAGGTGTTAGAAGAAAGTATTCAAAATTAGACAGTAAAAATGAAAAACTCAAATTTTTTCCAATAACATGTTTGTTTAGTTTGAAATTTTTCAATTTCACGAGGAAAAAGAGAAAAAAAGTACCCCAAAATTTGTAACTCAGGTTCTCCTGAGTAAAAAGGTACCCCATATGTGGGCGTAAACCACTGCATGGGCACACAGGAGGGCTCAGAAGGAAAGGAGCGCCAATTAGCTTTTTCAATGCAGATTTTGCTGAAGAAGTTTCCGAGCGCCAGGTGTGTTTGCAGCGCCCCTGTAGTGCCAGCGGAGTAAAATCTCGCCATAAGTCACCCCATTTTGGAAAGTGCACCCCTCAAAGAATTCATCTTCGTGTGTGGTGAGCATTTTGACCCCACAGGTATTAGAGGAAAGTATTCAAAAGTAGACAGTAAAAATGAAAAACTTGAATTTTTCCAATAATATGTTCCTTTAGTTTGAAATTTCTCAATTTCACGAGGAACAGGAGAGAAAATTCACCCCAAAATCTGTAACGCAGGTTCTCCTGAGTAGAACAGTACCCCATATGTGGGCATAAACCACTGTATGGGCACACAGCCGGGCTCAGAAGGGAAGGAGCGCCAATTTGCTGGAGCAAAACCGCAGCTAGTAACAGTTATTAGAATAGCGCAGTTACTAAAATACAATAAAAAAAATTAGATTACAGGTAATGTGGGGTGGTCACAGGCAACCAGGGGTGGTTACGGGTAATCTGGGGTGGTTACAGGCAGTCTGAGGTGGTTACGGGTAATCTGGGGTGGATACGGTCAACATGGGGTGGTCATAGGCAACCTGCTGTGGTTACGACAACCTGGTGTGGTTAGAGGCAACCTGGTGTGGTTAGGGGCAACGTGGGGTGAATACGGTCAGAGGCGGCGTGTGGTGGTCAGAGGCGGCCTGCGGTGGTCAGAGGCGGCCTGCGGTGGTCAGAGGCGGCCTGCGGTGGTCAGAGGCGGCCTGCGGTGGTCAGAGGCGGCCTGCGGTGGTCAGAGGCGGCCTGCGGTGGTCAGAGGCGGCCTGCGGTGGTCAGAGGCGGCCTGCGGTGGTCAGAGGCGGCGTGCGGTGGTCAGAGGCGGCGTGCGGTGGTCAGAGGCGGCGTGCGGTGGTCAGAGGCGGCGTGCGGTGGTCAGAGGCGACCTGCGGTGGTTGCGTGCAATCTGGGGGGTTACATGTAATCTGGCATGATTACGGGCAACCTGGGGTGGTTACGGACAACCTGGGGGGGGGTTACAGACAATCTAGAAGTGTTACGGATAGAGTGAAGTGCTTATAGCTAATCTGGGGTGATTACGGACAATCTGGAGGGGGTTACGGGCAACGTGCGGTGGTTACGGGCAACGTGCGGTGGTTACGGGCAACGTGCGGTGGTTACGGGCAACGTGCGGTGGTTACGGGCAACGTGCGGTGGTTACGGGCAACGTGCGGTGGTTACGGGCAATCTGGGGGGTTACGTGCAATCTGACGTGATTACGGACAACCTGGGGTGGTTATGGGCAACGTGCGGTGGTTACGGGTAATCTGGGGGGGGGTTAGGGGTAATTTGGGAGTAAACTGCAATTATTACTATAATAAAAAGTGTGTGTTTATTTTTTTTGTATGTTTGTCACTTTTTGTACTTTACACATTCATGTTCACTGTATTACTATGATTACTGTGATATTTTCTATCACAGTAATCATAGTTCAGTGACAGAGACCAAATTGGTCTCTGTCACTTTAAATTTTCAGAGCTTGGCTGGTTATGGAGCGCATGCGCACTTCATAACCAGCCAGGACACGGAAGAGGAAGGAGCTCCAGGAGCAGGCGAGTATATGGGGAAGGGGGGGGGGGGGGGGTGACTGGGGGGGTGGGGGGCGACTGGGGGGGTGACCTGGGGGGGTGGGGGGCGACTTGGGGAGTGGGGAGGACATCACTTTTTATCCCCTGTCACCAATCATTCATGGTGACAGGGGATAAAAAGTGCCGGCGGCACATGGCACAAGCGATCAGCGGTATATAGTATATGCCGCTGATCGCTTGTACCGGGACCCCACAGGGGGGGTCCCGATGACTGCCCCATGACTGCCCCGGAGGTAGCGGAGAGCATGGGGCTTTCATTCATTTTTCTTTTTTGATCACTGTGAACAGACATTAGTCTGTTCACAGTGATCGTGGCGGCCATCTTGGATCCGATGGCCGCCGCGGGAGGGGGGGTTACTGACTGGGGCACTAGGGGGCTGATCTGGGGACTGATTTTTACCTATTTCATCTCCCCCCACCGTGGATTCACGTGGGGGGAGATGAAATACAGCGGCGGCACCGGCCCATTAGTGACCGCCGTTTCGGCGGTCACTAAGGGGTTAATGGGGGTCAGCTGCGTAATCGCAGCTGATCCTCATTATCTCCGGTGCTGTACACAGATGAGAGTGGGATCGCTGTCCCTGCAGCGATCCCGTTCTCATCACAAAGCCCCTGTCAGTCAGGAACGTATATGTACATTCCTACTGCACAAGGCATGTGCAATAGGAACGTATATATACAGATGGCTGACGTGAAGGGGTTAATATTCTGGGACCTTAATATTCTGGGACCTTAATATTCTGGGACCTTAATATTCTGGGACCTTAATATTCTGGGACCTTAATATTCTGGGACTTTTAGAGGAAAACAAATTGTTTATTTGCTTTTGAATACATTGTTTGCTTTTGTTGCTTGTTTGTTTCTTTTTGTTTAGTTATACATAATATCCCCATAAAAATGAGCGCCATGTTTGACAATGCCGCCCAATGTATATCTTGTGCGATGTATGCAATCCATGATCAACCGATTGTGGGAGATGTATGGGGGGGAGGGTATATACCATTGTGGGAGATGTATGGGGGGTATATACCATTGTGGGAGATGTATGGGGGGGGTATATACCATTGTGGGAGATGTATGGGGGGGTATATACCATTGTGGGAGATGTATGGGGGGTATATACCATTGTGGGAGATGTATGGGGGGGGTATATACCATTGTGGGAGATGTATGGGGGGGTATATACCATTGTGGGAGATGTATGGGGGGGGGGTATATACCATTGTGGGAGATGTATGGGGGGGTATATACCATTGTGAAGCCCAGATCCTGGATCTAAATGAGCAGCTGCAACGATTGAGATAGATCGGCAAACTGGAAAGGCGTCTGCTGCTGACTGAGGAAGCACTCCAAGGGGTAGATGGGGGAGGGGTGATAGCATGGAGGTGCAGGAGGAAGAGGCAACTAGTTGTGTCACAGTTATAAAACGGAATAGAGGGAAGAGTGTGAGGGAGGCCAGTCCTGATCTGGCACACCCCAACAAGTTTGCCAAATTGGGGATGAGGGGGATGCTGGTTCAGGGGGGCATTGCTGCAGCAGCACACTGACAGCCAGGGGGGTGTCTGCTCCAGTAAGGTGGGAAATAGGAGTTCAGGGCAGGCCAGGCAGGTACTGGTAGTGGGGGACTCAATTATTAGGGGGACAGACAGGGCAATCTGTCACAAAGACCGGGATCGTCGAATATTGTGTTGCCTTCCTGGCGCTCGAGTTCGTCACATCGCGGATCGGGCTGACAGATTACTGGGAGGGGCTGGCGATGACCCAGCAGTCATGGTGCACATTGGCACCAATGATAAAGTTAGAGGTAGGTGGCGGGTCCTTAAAAACGAATTCAGGGACTTAGGCAGGAAGCTTAAAACTAGGACCCCAAGGTGATATCCTCCGAAATATTACCTGTACCACGAGCCACACCTGAGAGACAGCAGGAGATTAGGGAGGTAAATAAGTGGCTCAAGAGCTGGTGTAGGATAGAGGGGTTTGGGTTCATGGAGAACTGGGCCGACTTCTCGGTCGGTTACAGGCTCTACGGTAGGGACGGGCTGCATCTCAATGGGGAGGGGGCAGCCGTGCTGGGGGAGAAGATGGCTAAGAGGTTGGAGGAGACCGGTGGGGAGGGCAACTACAATATAGTAAGTAAAGACAGAGTAGATGGAGAGCTGGGCCTAGATTATGGAACTGGGGGTGGAGCAGCGAGAGGGGATAGAATAGTCACTAGTGATAAAAGGAAAGGGAATATGGACAAACATATATAATGTATGTATACTAATGCTCGAAGCCTCACTAATAAAGCTGAGGAATAAGAACTCATAATGGTGGAAGAGAAATACGATATAGTGGGGATAAGCGAGACCTGGCTGGATGAGACCTATGACTGGGCTGTTAAAGGGAACCTGTCACCCCCCGTGCCGGGGTGACAGGCTCCCGACCCCCCGTTAGAGCCCCCTATACTCACCTAATCCCGCCGGGTCCCGCTTCTGCAGGTGGTCGGGTGATGAAGATCTCAGCCGCTGCAGCCCGGAGCGCGCACTGAGAGATGAGTCCAACGCCCATAGAGAATGACAGGAGAGTCCAGCGCTCCGTCATTCTCTATGGGCATCGGACTCTCCTGTCATTCTCTATGAGCGTTGGACTCATCTCTCAGTGCGCGCGCCGGGCTGCAGCGGCTGAGATCTCCGTCACCTGACCGGATCCAGAAGCGGGACCAGGCGGGATTAGGTGAGTATAGGGGGCTCTAACGGGGGGTCGGGAGCCTGTCACCCCGGCATGGGGGGGTGACAGGTTCCCTTTAATATCCAGAGTTATAGTCTATTCAGAAATGACCGTAAAAATAAGAAAGGGGGAGGGGTCTGTCTATATGTTAAAGGGGTAGTGCGGCGGTAAAAAATTATTCACAGAATAACACACATTACAAAGTTATACAACTTTGTAATGTATGTTATGTCTGTGAATGGCCCCCTTCCCCGTGTCCCACCCCCCCCACCCGTGTACCCGGAAGTGTAGTGCTTTATACATACCTGACACACGTCCGCCATCTTGTGCCAAACGTCATCTTCGGCCGGCCCGAACACCTTCGATCTTCCCGAGTGCCGGCGGCGTCATCAGCTGCTCAGCCGCGATTGGCTGAGCATAACTGTGCTCGGCCAATCGCGGCTGAGCAGCTGATGACGCGGGCGGCACTCGGGAAGATCGAAGGTGTTCGGGCCGGCCGTTTGGCACAAGATGGCGGACGCGTGTCGGCACGGATCAGGTATGTATAATGCACTACACTTCCGGGTACACGGGTGGGGGGGGTGGGACACGGGGAAGGGGGCCATTCACAGACATAACATACATTGTGTGAATAATTTTTTACCGCCGCACTACCCCTTTAAATCATGCCTTAAGCCCATCCTGCGGGAGGATATAAGTGATGATAATGTGGAGTCTCTTTGGGTAGAAATAAGAGGAGGGACGAAGAATAATAAAATTCTTATAGGAGTGAGTTATAAACCTCCAAGTATAGTGGAAGAGTCAGAAAATCTTCTTATAAGACAAATAGATGCGGCAGCGAAGCAGGGGGACGTCATTATTATGGGGGGGGGGGGGCTATAACTACCCAATATACCAATATATACAGGAAAGCAGGGGGACGTCATTATTATGGGGGGGGGGGGGGGGGCTATAACTACCCAAATATATACAGGAAAGCAGGGGGACGTCATTATTATGGGGGACTATAACTACCCCAATATATACAGGAAAGCAGAGTGACGTCATTATTATGGGGGGGGGGGCTATAACTACCCAATATACCAATATATACAGGAAAGCAGGGGGACGTCATTATTATGGGGGGGGGGGGGGCTATAACTACCCAAATATATACAGGAAAGCAGGGGACGTCATTATTATGGGGGACTATAACTACCCCAATATATACAGGAAAGCAGAGTGACGTCATTATTATGGGGGGGGGGGCTATAACTACCCAATATATACAGGAAAGCAGAGTGACCTCATTATGGGGGGGGCTATAACTACCCAATATATACAGGAAAGCAGAGTGACCTCATTATTATGGGGGGGGGGGGGGCTATAACTACCCCAATATATACAGGAAAGCAGAGTGACCTCATTATTATGGGGGGGGGGGGGCTATAACTACCCAATATATACAGGAAAGCAGAGTGACCTCATTATTATGGGGGGGGGGGGGGGACTATAACTACCCAATATATACAGGAAAGCAGAGTGACCTCATTATTATGGGGGGGGCTATAACTACCCAAAATATACAGGAAAGCAGAGTGACCTCATTATTATGGGGGGGGGGGGGGCTATAACTACCCCAATATATACAGGAAAGCAGAGTGACCTCATTATTATGGGGGGGGGGGACTATAACTACCCCAATATATAGGAAAGCAGAGTGACCTCATTATTATGGGGGCTATAACTACCCCAATATATACAGGAAAGCAGAGTGACCTCATTATTATGGGGGGGGGGGACTATAACTACCCAATATATACAGGGAAGCAGAGTGACCTCATTATTATGGGGGGGGGGGCTATAACTACCCAATATATACAGGAAAAGCAGAGTGACCTCATTATTATGGGGGGGGGGGACTATAACTACCCAATATATACAGGAAAGCAGAGTGACCTCATTATTATGGGGGGGGGGCTATAACTACCCAATATATACAGGAAAGCAGAGTGACCTCATTATTATGGGGGGGGGGGCTATAACTACCCCAATATATACAGGAAAGCAGAGTGACCTCATTATTATGGGGGGGGCTATACCCCAATATATACAGGAAAGCAGAGTGACCTCATTATTATGGGGGGGGGACTATAACTACCCCAATATATATAGGAAAGCAGAGTGACCTCATTATTATGGGGGGGGGCTATAACTACCCAATATATACAGGAAAGCAGAGTGACCTCATTATTATGGGGGGGGTGGGACTATACTACCCAATATATACAGGGAAGCAGAGTGACCTCATTATTATGGGGGGGGCTATAACTACCCAATATATTACAGGAAAGCAGAGTGACCTCATTATTATGGGGGGGGGGGACTATAACTACCCAATATATACAGGAAAGCAGAGTGACCTCATTATTATGGGGGGGGGGCTATAACTACCCCAATATATACAGGAAAGCAGAGTGACCTCATTATTATGGGGGGGGGGGGGCTATAACTACCCAAAATAAACAGGAAAGCAGAGTGACCTCATTATTATGGGGGGGGGGGGGACTATAACTACACAATATATTACAGGAAAGCAGAGTGACCTCATTATTATGGGGGGGGGCTATAACTACCCCAATATATACAGGAAAGTAGAGTGACCTCATTATTATGGGGGGGGGCTATAACTACCCAGTATATACAGGAAAGCAGAATGACCTCATTATTATGGGGGGGGGGCTATAACTACCCAATATATACAGGAAAGCAGAGTGACCTCATTATTATGGGGGGGGGGGCTATAACTACCCCAATATATACAGGAAAGCAGAGTGACCTCATTATTATGGGGGGGGGGGGCTATAACTACCCAGTATATACAGGAAAGCAGAGTGACCTCATTATTATGGGGGGGGTCCTATAACTACCCAATATATACAGGAAAGCAGAGTGACCTCATTATTATGGGGGGGGGCTATAACTACCCAATATATAAAGGAAAGCAGAGTGACCTCATTATTATGGGGGGGGGGGGCTATAACTACCCCAATATATACAGGAAAGTAGAGTGACCTCATTATTATGGGGGGCTATAACTACCCCAATATATACAGGAAAGCAGAGTGACCTCATTATTATGGGGGGGGGGCTATAACTACCCAATATATACAGGAAAGCAGAGTGACCTCATTATTATGGGGGGGGTCCTATAACTACCCAATATATACAGGAAAGCAGAGTGACCTCATTATTATGGGGGGGGGGGCTATAACTACCCCAATATATACAGGAAAGCAGAGTGACCTCATTATTATGGGGGGGGGGGGCGCTATAACTACCCAATATATACAGGAAAGCAGAAACCTGCAGCTCCAGGAAGGGAAGCGGATACAGGAAATAGTAAGATATAATTACCTTTCCCAACTAGTACAGGAACCAACAAGGGGGGGGGGGCACTCCTGGACCTGATCTTTACCAATAGGCCCGACAGAATATCAAAAATAGAGGTGGGGGGGGGGGGGTCACCAAGGTAATAGTGACCATAACATAATAAGTTTTCAATTATCCTTTAATAAAATGATTAGTAGAGGGGCAACAAAAACATTACATTTCAGGAAGGCTAATTTCCAACAACTAAGAGAGGACCCCGGGGACATAGACTGGGGGGACACTGCCCTGAGATATAAGAGAGGACCCCGGGGACATAGACTGGGGGGACACTGCCCTGAGATATAAGAGAGGACCCCGGGAACATAGACTGGGGGGACACTTCCCTGAGATATAAGAGAGGACCCTGGGGACATAGACTGGGGGGACACTGCCCTGAGATATAAGAGAGGACCCCGGGGACATAGACTGGGGGGTCACTGCCCTGAGATATAAGAGAGGACCCCGGGGACATAGACTGGGGGACACTGCCCTGAGATATAAGAGAGGACCCCGGGGACATAGACTGGGGGGAGACTGCCCTGAGATATAAGAGAGGACCCCGGGGACATAGACTGGGGGGACACTGCCCTGAGATATAAGAGAGGACCCCGGGGACATAGACTAGGGGGACACTGCCCTGAGATATAAGAGAGGACCCCGGGGACATAGACTGGGGGGACACTGCCCTGAGATATAAGAGAGGACCCCGGGGACATAGACTGGGGGGACACTGCCCTGAGATATGAGAGGACCCCGGGGACATAGACTGGGGGGACACTGCCCTAAGATATAAGAGAGGACCCCGGGGTCATAGACTGGGGGGACACTGCCCTGAGATATAAGAGAGGACCCCGGGGACATAGACTAGGGGGACACTGCCCTGAGATATAAGAGAGGACCCCGGGGACATAGACTAGGGGGACACTGCCCTGAGATATAAGAGAGGACCCCGGGGACATAGACTGGGGGGACACTGCCATGAGATATGAGAGGACCCCGGGGACATAGACTGGGGGGACACTGCCCTGAGATATATGAGAGGACCCCGGGGACATAGACACTGCCCTGAGATATAAGAGAGGACCCCGGGGACATAGACTGGGGGGACACTGCCATGAGATATAAGAGAGGACCCCGGGGACATAGACTGGGGGGACACTGCCCTGAGATATAAGAGAGGACCCCGGGGACATAGACTGGGGGGACACTGCCCTGAGATATAAGAGAGGCCTCCGGGGACATAGACTGGGGGGACACTGCCCTGAGATATAAGAGAGAACCCCGGGGACATAGACACTGCCCTGAGATATAAGAGAGAACCCCGGGGACATATTTAAGAGCATCCTGGGTAAATCATGTGAAGGACACATACTGTACCATATGGGAATAAACATAGTAGAAATAAGAGAAATCCAATGTGGTAACTTCAGCTGTAGGAGGGGGGGGGGCAATACATGGTAAGAAACAAGCAGTCAGACTACTAAAACAAGAAGGTAGTGGGGAAGCATTGAGCAACTATAGACAGAAGAATAGAATGTGTAAAAAGCAAATAAAAGAAGCAACAGAAAGAAGGATAGCCACAGAAAAGTAAAAGGAATCCCAAAATGTTCTTCACTTATATAAACAACACAAAACTTAAAACCGAAAATGTTGGTCCCCTCAAGAATAATCTGGGTGTAATGGTGGAGGGGGAAGAGGAAAAGGCCAATCTACTAAATACATTCTTCTCTACTGTATTCACAGAGGAGAATCCCATAACAGACGATATGACTAGGGATAATATAAATCCTCCCATAAATCTCACCTGCCTAGCACAACAAGAAGTGGGGAGACGCCTTAAAAACATTAAAATCCATAAGTCACCGGGCCCAGAAGGTCCATCCTAGAGTTTAGCAAGAATTAAATACTGTGTTAGACAGACCGATATTCCTAATATTTATAGATTCTATAATGACAGGGATTGTTCCACAGGACTGGCGCATAGCTAATGTGCTACCAATATTCAAGAAGGGGTCAAGGAGTGATCCTGGAAACTACAGGCCTGTAAGTCTAACATCTATAGTAGGTAACATATGTGAGAGGTTTGTAAGAGATGTATACTGGTGTATAATATATAAGAGATGCTATACTGGAGTATAATATATAAGAGATGTATACTGGTGTATAATATATAAGAGATGTATACTGGGGTATAATATATAAGAGATGCTATACTGGTGTATAATATATAAGAGATGTATACTGGAGTATAATATATAAAAGATGTATACTGGGGTATAATATATAAGAGATGTATACTGGGGTATAATATATAAGAGATGTATACTGGGGTATAATATATAAGAGATGTATACTGGGGTATAATATATAAGAGACGTATACTGGAGTATAATATATAAGAGACGTATACTGGGGTATAATATATAAGAGACGTATACTGGGCTATAATATATAAGAGACGTATACTGGAGTATAATATATAAGAGACGTATACTGGAGTATAATATATAAGAGACGTATACTGGGGTATAATATATAAGAGATGTATACTGGAGTATAATATATAAGAGATGTATACTGGGGTATAATATATAAGAGATGTATACTGGGGTATAATATATAAGAGATGTATACTGGGGTATAATATATAAGAGATGTATACTGGAGTATAATATATAAGAGATGTATACTGGGGTATAATATATAAGAGATGTATACTGGGGTATAATATATAAGAGATGTATACTGGGGTATAATATATAAGAGATGTATACTGGGGTATAATACATAAGAGATGTATACTGGGGTATAATATATAAGAGATGTATACTGGGGTATAATATATAAGAGATGTATACTGGGGTATAATATATAAGAGATGTATACTGGGGTATAATATATAAGAGATGTATACTGGGGTATAATATATAAGAGATGCTATACTGGTGTATAATATATAAGAGATGTATACTGGTGTATAATATATAAGAGATGCTATACTGGGGTATAATATATAAGAGATGTATACTGGAGTATAATATATAAGAGGTGTATACTGGAGTATAATATATGAGAGATGTATACTGGGGTATAATATATAAGAGATGTATACTGGAGTATAATATATAAGAGATGTATACTGGGGTATAATATATAAGAGATGCTATACTGGAGTATAATATATAAGAGGTGTATACTGGAGTATAATATATAAGAGGTGTATACTGGAGTATAATATATGAGAGATGTATACTGGGGTATAATATATATATATAAGAAATGTATACTGGGGTATAATATATATATATAAGAGATGTATACTGGAGTATAATATATAAGAGGTGTATACTGGGGTATAATATATAAGAGATGTATACTGGGGTATAATATATAGGAGATGTATACTGGGGTATAATATATAGGAGATGTATACTGGAGTATCTTAATGAAAATAATCTTATGACGCAGCACCAGCATGGGGGGGGGGATTTATAAGGGATCGGTCCTGTCAGACTAATCTGATTGGCTTCTATGAAGAGGTCAGTTATAGACTGGACCTGGGGGAGGCTGTGGACGTTGTGTATATAGACTGGAGCGGGGGGGAGGCTGTGGACGTTGTGTATATAGACTGGAGCGGGGGGGAGGCTGTGGACGTTGTGTATATAGACTGGAGCGGGGGGAGGCTGTGGACGTTGTGTATATAGACTGGACCTTGGGGAGGCTGTGGACGTTGTGCATCTGGACATTTCAAAGGCATTTGATACTGTGCCACATGAAAGGTCGGTCTATAAAATGAGGATGCTGGGACTCGGGGAAAACATATGCAAATAGGTAAGTAACTGGTTGTGTGATAGAAAACAGAGGGTGGTCATTGATGGAACATATTCAGATTGGGTTTTAGTTACTAGTGGGGTACCACAGGGGTCAGTGTTGGGTCACAGTTACTAGTGGGGTACAGCAGGGGGCAGTGTTGGGTCACGGTTACAAGTGGGGTACCACAGGGGTCAGTGTTGGGTCACAGTTACTAGTGGGGTACAGCAGGGGGCAGTGTTGGGTCACGGTTACAAGTGGGGTACCTCAGGGGTCAGTGTTGGGTCCACTTCTTTTTAATATTTTTATTAATGATCTTGTAGAGGGGCTACAGAGTAGAATCTCCATTTTTGCAGATGATACTAAACTGGGTAGAGTAATCAGTACAGAGGAGGATAATATCATATTACAGAGGGATTTGGAGAAGCTGGAGGCTTGGGCGGTGAAATGGCAAATGAAGTTTAATGTGGATAAATGTAAGGTTATGCACTTGGGCCGTAGAAATAATAAGTACAGTTATGTGCTAAATAATAATACACTGGATAAAAGTACTTCCGAAAAGGACCTAGGGGTATTGGTGGACAGTAACCTCATCTATAGTGATCAGTGCCAGGCAGCAGCTGCCAAGGCTAATAAAATAATGGGATCGATCAAAAGAGGTCGAGATGCTAAAGATGAGAACATAGTTTTGCCTCTTTCTAAATCACTGGTCAGACCACACATGGAATACTGTGTACAGCACCAGGCACCTGTATATAAGAAGGACACAGCTGACCTAGAGCGGGTGCAGAGGAGGGCAACAAAGGTCATTAAGGGAATGGGTGGGTTACAGGACCAGGACAGGTTATCACGCTTGGGGTTATTTACACGTCTTTGTACAAATCTATGAATGGACAGTACAGAGATCTTTGTAGGGGTCTCCTTACTCCTAGGTCTGTAACCATGACAAGGGGGCATCCTCTACGTCTAGAGGAAAGAAGATTTTATCATCAGCATCGACGCGGGTTCTTTACTGTACGAGCCGTAAGACTGTGGAACTCTCTGCCCCATGATGTTGTCATGGCCGATTCATTATATAAGTACAGGGGAGGCCTGGACGCTTTTCTTGAACAATATAATATTACAAGTTATGGGCATTATATTTCCGGTGATACGTTGCTCCAGGGATTATTCTGGTCGCCATTGGAGTCGGGAGGGAGTTTTCTCCATGTGGTGGGGCGGTTGTCGTCTGCCTCATAGGGGTGTTCGCCTTCCCTGGATCAACACAGTAGGGTTTCCCTAGGTTGAACCTGATGGACTCTTATCTTCTTTCAACCTTGTTTACTATGTTACTATCCCTCAGAAAGCCATAACCTTTCAGCTTGTCAAACTCATGGAAAGTTGCCTTCCTCCGCTCAGGACACGTCTTCTCCACATGTCTTCTGATGTCCTTCTGCCATCTCCCATAAGACAAAAGTGGACTGGGGGGGGACATAATGCTGAAGCAGTTGCAGATCATCTTCTAAGGGTTGTTGAAGGGGGCTCAGGAAAGCCGTGTGGCCTCAGTGGGAGTGCTACGTGCTCAGGAAAGCCGTGTGGCCTCAGTGGGAGTGCTACGTGCTCAGGAAAGCCGTGTGGCCTCAGTGGGAGTGCTACGTGCTCAGGAAAGCCGTGTGGCCTCAGTGGGAGTGCTACGTGCTCAGGAAAGCCGTGTGGCCTCAGTGGGAGTGCTACGTGCTCAGGAAAGCCGTGTGGCCTCAGTGGGAGTGCTACGTGCTCAGGAAAGCCGTGTGGCCTCAGTGGGAGTGCTACGTGCTCAGGAAAGCCGTGTGGCCTCAGTGGGAGTGCTACGTGCTCAGGAAAGCCGTGTGGCCTCAGTGGGAGTGCTACGTGCTCAGGAAAGCCGTGTGGCCTCAGTGGGAGTGCTACGTGCTCAGGAAAGCCGTGTGGCCTCAGTGGGAGTGCTACGTGCTCAGGAAAGCCGTGTGGCCTCAGTGGGAGTGCTACGTGCTCAGGAAAGCCGTGTGGCCTCAGTGGGAGTGCTACGTGCTCAGGAAAGCCGTGTGGCCCTCAGTGGGAGTGCTACGTGCTCAGGAAAGCCGTGTGGCCTCAGTGGGAGTGCTACGTGCTCAGGAAAGCCGTGTGGCCTCAGTGGGAGTGCTACGTGCTCAGGAAAGCCGTGTGGCCTCAGTGGGAGTGCTACGTGCTCAGGAAAGCCGTGTGGCCTCAGTGGGAGTGCTACGTGCTCAGGAAAGCCGTGTGGCCTCAGTGGGAGTGCTACGTGCTCAGGAAAGCCGTGTGGCCTCAGTGGGAGTGCTACGTGCTCAGGAAAGCCGTGTGGCCTCAGTGGGAGTGCTACGTGCTCAGGAAAGCCGTGTGGCCTCAGTGGGAGTGCTGCATCATGGTTGCATGGAGCGTCACTTACAGCAGCCCCACTTCAAGTCCACGAATTATGGTGGTGGATAGTACAGAACTGCCCCCTCATCCTAGACAGAATGTATAGCCTCCCAGTAGCTGGGTGGTCATGCCATGACTCCATATCCTTCTCAGTCCACCCCAGAAGCCTTCATGGCTAGTTGGCTGGCTGGACTCCAGGTAAGCACCTCACAAGCACCTGCACAAAGCTGCCAACTGATCGCCACTCTTCATTTTAGTTTCACTTTTCTCACCCTAACCCTGAAACCCAGGGGTGGAGATGCAGCTTTCCAATGGTGTTTTACACCAAAATACAGTGAACCTGCCAAGCCGAACTCCTGAAAAGTTCTAATCTCTACCTAGGAATGAAACTTTCGGATGACAGTAGAAGCAGCAATCTGTCTGACCCCAGAGGGCCTAGGAAAGGAGAGGAAGCAGCTACAGCACAGTTGTATCTAGTCAGTAGTATCAGGCACTGACGTGTGAAAATCTTAATTCATGCCTGACAAATGTCCACATTTTTTGCAAGACAGATGAGTTCTTGTGATGGACCTGCCACACTAAACACCCTCTCTTATGCCACTGGCCATGACAGCATGGACATGGGAAACGTAGCCAACTGCAGACAGGTCCAGTTTACCTTCCCAGTGCTCCACGGGATCCAGGTAATGGGATGGGGGGGGGGGGGGGGGGATTCCAGATATGCCCCCACCTGTGGCTGGATGGTAATGTGCTGGTGCGGGATGGTAATGTGCTGGTGCGGGATGGTAATGTAGGCCGCTGCTGGATGGTAATGTGGTGATGCGGGATGGTAATGTAGGCCGCTGCTGGATGGTAATGTGCTGGTGCGGGATGGTAATGTAGGCCGCTGCTGGATGGTAATGTGCTGGTGCGGGATGGTAATGTGCTGGTGCGGGATGGTAATGTGCTGGTGCGGGATGGTAATGTGCTGGTGCGGGATGGTAATGTGGGGATGCTGGATGGTAATGTGCTGGTGCGGGATGGTAATGTGCTGGTGCGGGATGGTAATGTGCTGGTGCGGGATGGTAATGTGCTGGTGCGGGATGGTAATGTGCTGGTGCGGGATGGTAATGTGCTGGTGCGGGATGGTAATGTGCTGGTGCGGGATGGTAATGTGCTGGTGCGGGATGGTAATGTGCTGGTGCGGGATGGTAATGTGCTGGTGCGGGATGGTAATGTGCTGGTGCGGGATGGTAATGTGCTGGTGCGGGATGGTAATGTGCTGGTGCGGGATGGTAATGTGCTGGTGCGGGATGGTAATGGGGGATGCGGGATGGTAATGTGCTGGTGCGGGATGGTAATGTGCTGGTGCGGGATGGTAATGTGCTGGTGCGGGATGGTAATGTGCTGGTGCGGGATGGTAATGTGCTGGTGCGGGATGGTAATGTGCTGGTGCGGGATGGTAATGTGCTGGTGCGGGATGGTAATGTGGGGATGCTGGATGGTAATGTGCTGGTGCGGGATGGTAATGTGCTGGTGCGGGATGGTAATGTGCTGGTGCGGGATGGTAATGTGCTGGTGCGGGATGGTAATGTGGTGATGCTGGCAGCTGCCCCAAGAATGCTCCTGTTGACCTCTTTGCAACAATGTGGCAACATACCAGTAGGCTGTGACCAACCAATTGCACCGTAATTAGTGGAAGTACGCCATTTTGGCATCCTTCACCGGAAGTGGAAAACACACATTCATTTGGCTACAGATCCGAGGGTCTACCAATGTCGCCAGCCAGTAGTCATCTCTCTGGCGTCTCTTACTACATGTTAAAGAACATGCACAGGTTGTGTGACACTAACAGCTGCTTCAGCGCAGTATAGGACATCAGTCACCTGTTGAACACATGCGCGATGCAACCATGTTCCTCCCGTTGTCAATGACTATGGTTCTGATGGTGAAGGGACAGCAGGGAGGGTATTTACCCCCTCGTGCAGCGGAGCAGTTTATCACCAGGGTGGCTGCGTTCATCAAGGCTCGCCAGGTGCCGGAACATGACAACAGTGGGCCTGGCATTGGTGGTATGACGCCAGAACAGGGTCGACTGTGTACACATGGTATGATGAGGACAAGGACAAGGCACAAGCAGAAGTGTGGCACCATTGCTGTGAACTGGCCAAGTTGCTGCAGCGCCTGGCCCGGAAGGACGTTTATCCAGTGCTCTGTGATGGACATTATATCCAAATGTCTGCAGTGAAGTGCACAACAGCAGAGACTGAGAGACCCAAGGACTGGCCCACCACCTGCTGAGCACTCACCACCAGCTGTTCTTCTGGAGAAGTAATGCCTGCTGCAGCCCTAGCGTGCGCACACACAGCCCGCTGCAGCCCTAGCGTGCGCACACACAGCCCGCTGCAGCCCTAGCGTGCGCACACACAGCCCGCTGCAGCCCTAGCGTGCGCACACACAGCCCGCTGCAGCCCTAGCGTGCGCACACACAGCCCGCTGCAGCCCTAGCGTGCACACACACAGCCCGCTGCAGCCCTAGCGTGCACACACACAGCCCGCTGCAGCCCTAGCGTGCGCACACACAGCCCGATGCAGCCCTAGCATGCGCACACACAGCCCGCTGCAGCCCTAGCGCAGGATATCTCCATATTACACGGCTGCTCATATACAGTCATCCAGCATCCAGGGAGAGACCAGCACAGATCTCCCCCCACACAATGGACTCTTCCAGCTCAGAAACAAACTGCCAAATAGTGACCGACAACCTCTCCCCGACCACCCAGTGTCCTATTACTGCTATATTCCCTGACCACCCTTATGTAATAGAGCCAGTGTCCTATTACTGCTATATTCCCCGACCACCCTTATGTAATAGGGCCAGTGTCCTATTACTGATATATTCCCCGACCACCCTTATGTAATAGGGCCAATGCTGTATTACTGATATATTCCCGACCACCCTTATGTAATAGGGCCAGTGTCCTATTACTGATATATTCCCGACCACCCTTATGTAATAGGGCCAGTGTCCTATTACTGATATATTCCCCGACCACCCTTATGTAATAGGGCCAGTGTCCTATTACAGATATATTCCCCGACCACCCTTATGTAATAGGGCCAGTGTCCTATTACTGCTATATTCCCTGACCACCCTTATGTAATAGGGCCAGTGTCCTATTACTGATATATCCCCCGACCACCCTTATGTAATAGGGCCAGTGTCCTATTACTGATATATTCCCCGACCACCCTTATGTAACAGAGCCAGTGTCCTATTACTGATATATTCCCCGACCACCCTTATGTAATAGGGCCAGTGTCCTATTACTGATATATTCCCCGACCACCCTTATGTATTAGGGCCAGTGTCCTATTACTGATATATTCCCGACCACCCTTATGTAATAGGGCCAGTGTCCTATTACTGATATATCCCCCGACCACCCTTATGTAATAGAGCCAGTGTCCTATTACTGATATATTCCCCGACCACCCTTATGCAGTAGGGCCAGTGTCCTATTACTGATATATTCCCCGACCACCCTTATGTAATAGGGCCAGTGTCCTATTACTGATATATCCCCCGACCACCCTTATGTAATAGGGCCAGTGTCCTATTACAGATATATTCCCCGACCACCCTTATGTAATAGGGCCAGTGTCCTATTACTGATATATTCCCGACCACCCTTATGTAATAGGGCCAGTGGTATATTACTGATATATTCCCCGACCACCCTTATGTAATAGGGCCAGTGTCCTATTACTGATATATTCCCCGACCACCCTTATGTAATAGGGCCAGTGTCCTATTACTGATATATTCCCCGACCACCCTTATGTAATAGGGCCAGTGGTATATTACTGATATATTCCCCGACCACCCTTATGTAATAGGGCCAGTGTCCTATACTGATATATCCCCCGACCACCCTTATGTAATAGGGCCAGTGTCCTATTACTGATATATTACCCGACCACCCTTATCTAATAGGGCCAGTGTCCTATTACTGATATATTCCCCGACCACCCTTATGTAATAGGTCCAGTGTCCTATTACTGATATATTCCCGACCACCCTTATGTAATAGGGCCAATGCTGTATTACTGATATATTCCCCGACCACCCTTATGTAATAGGGCCAGTGTCCTATTACTGAATATATTCCCCCGACCACCCTTATGTAATAGGGCCAGTGTCCTATTACTGATATATTCCCCGACCACCCTTATGTAATAGGGCCAGTGTCCTATTACTGATATATTCCCCGACCACCCTTATGTAATAGGGCCAGTGTCCTATTACTGATATATTCCCCGACCACCCTTATGTAATAGGGCCAGTGGTATATTACTGATATATTCCCCGACCACCCTTATGTAATAGGGCCAGTGTCCTATTACTGATATATCCCCCGACCACCCTTATGTAATAGGGCCAGTGTCCTATTACTGATATATTACCCGACCACCCTTATCTAATAGGGCCAGTGTCCTATTACTGATATATTCCCCGACCACCCTTATGTAATAGGGCCAGTGTCCTATTACTGATATATTCCCCGACCACCCTTATGTAGTAGGGCCAGTGGTATATTACTGATATATTCCCCGACCACCCTTATGTAATAGGGCCAGTGTCCTATTACTGATATATCTCCCGACCACCCTTATGTAATAGGGCCAGTGTCCTATTACTGATATATCCCCCGACCACCCTTATGTAATAGGGCCAGTGTCCTATTACTGATATATTCCCCGACCACCCTTATGTAATAGGGCCAGTGTCCTATTACTGATATATTCCCCGACCACCCTTATGTATTAGGGCCAGTGTCCTATTACTGATATATCCCCCGACCACCCTTATGTAATAGGGACAGTGCTTTATTCAGGGCTCCAGATGGCGACCAAAATGGTCGCCAATGCGACTGATATTTTGCAAATGGCGCCCAGATTTATTAATCTGGGCGCCATTTGCGACTGGCCCCGGCGGCGGCGCGCTGTCTCTTTAAGATGCGCGGCTGATGCGCGGCTGCCGGGGGTGTCCCGTCCTATTACCGGCAGCGCGGCGCATCAGTGAGCTGCCTGGGGCCCTGACTTCTGGCACAGGAAGCGCACGTCAGAGACGCTTCCTGTGTCAGAAGTCCCAGCCCCGACGTACAGGGAGCTCACTGACGCGCCGCGCTGCCGGGGATAGGACGGGACACCCCCGGCAGCCGCGCATCAGCCGGGGACAGCGTCCGAAGAGAAGAAGGATCGCCGGGGGAGCGGGTTGTCAGGTGAGTTTGTGTGTTTGTTTTTTTTAAATACTGCTTAGCATAGAGGAAAGGGGGGGGGGCATCTATAATGGGGGGGAAGAGAAGGGGGGGCATCTATAATGGGGGAGAGGGGGCCATCTATAAGGGGAGGGGGGGTATCTATAAGGGGGGGAGAAGAGGGGGCATCTATAATGGGGGGAAGAGAAGGGGGGGCATCCATAATGGGGGGAGAAGAGGGGCCATCTTCAAGGGGGGGAGAGGGGCTAGCTATAAGGGGAGGGGGTATCTATAAGGGGGGGAGAAGAGGGCATCTATAATGGGGGGGAGGAGGGGGGGCATCTATAATGGGGGGGGAGGAGGGGGCATCTATAATGGGGGGAGGAGGGGGCATCTATAAGGGGG